>NC_066572.1:6919409-6963369 GCF_024679095.1 Eriocheir sinensis
TACCTGTTGCTGTTTCCACAAACTGACCTCTCACTCTCTGCTCTCTCTCTCTCTGTCTGTCTCTCTCTGTGTCTGTGTCTGTCTCTCTCTCTGTCTCTCTCTCTCTCTTTGTGTGTGTGTGTGTGTGTGTGTGTGTGTGTGTGTGTGTGTGTCTGTGTTTGTGTGGGTGTGTGTGTGTCTCTCTCTCTCTCTCTCTCTCTCTCTCTCTCTCTCTCTCTCTCTCTCTCTCTCTCTCTCTCTCTCTCTCTCTCTCTGTGTGTGTGTGTGTGTGTGTGTGTGTGTGTCTTGGTGGTGGGGTCTCTCATTCAAATTTTGGTACCCGATTATGCACCTGTACATTCACAATATTAAACATATCCCAAAATTAAACCAACACTACCTCCATACCCCTTGGGTGGTATAGAAATAAGGTCAAATATTAATATGTTAATGTGGCAGTCCTGTATCCAACTGCACTGTCCCCAAATGAACCTCGATAATTAATTAAGGCAGAGCAACTGGCAACTTGTAAAAAAATTTGCTTGTTACATTGGCATTACATATACAACTAACTTTGCCAGGTTTGTTATATCTTTGATTATATACTGATAGAGATGAAATCATCTCAAAAAATTTATTTTATTTTAAGACAGAGAGAGAGAGAGAGAGAGAAGGAGAAGAGAGAGAGATAGAGAGAGAGAGAAGAGTGACCATGAGAGAGAGAAAGAGAGAGAGAGAGAGAGAGAGTGATCAACGGAAGTGAGCGTGCAAGCAGGATAGCATCTGTTATTTAGGGTTGTCTAGAGAAGAGCCGCCACTTAAAGACACTATAGTCAACCCAGCACCGCACCGCTTCACTCGCCAGTGTTGCCCGCTTCTCACCGCGCGCCGTCCACCCCGAGCGGGCTGCCCGGCACACTCACCCGCTGACGTGCTGCTCTGTGTTGTCCGCCTTCACGCTGTGCGCCCTCCACCTCGCGCCAGCTGCCGGCACACTCCTGCCGCTCTTTTGCCCACACCCGGGCCGTGTACCGTGTACACACTCGCACTGCCTGTACGCTGCCTGCTTTGGTAAAGACCAGTGCTTCAACTGCCATTTAGACACCCCCACTTTTCACGACGCCAAACCCTGAAGGAGTGCCAGCGTAGGGCGTAGGTCACTGGCATCTAGCCTCCACCCCTTCCCCTTAGCTAACTGTGTTGCCGTCGGGGGCGGTTTTGTTTGTAGGGCCTTAGGTTATTACTGCTGCGTGCTTCTCCGCCAAGGGGAAGCCTAAAGCCCCATTCACACTGTGCCCACTGTGCCGACTCTGGGCCACGACTACCCACGACTCTAGGGTACACGAGGTCTTGGGTGTTGATGTGAAAGGGTCGGGTATGTCTTGAAAGAGGTCATGAGACCTGCCGAATGCTGCGCCGACGTCGTGACGGAAGTCTCAACCTTCAGAAGGCTTATGGGCATCACTGAGTACCTCCCATTGTCCTTAAATACTGTTCTTTCGTGCTGCCACACGGCCTGGTAAAACTCTTTCGTCTCTGCCTTTCAACTGGCTTCCTGTTGGAAGTACGCCTGCATAAAGCCTGTGCCTAAGAAGGGTAGCCGTTCCAATCCCTCAAACTACCGTCCTATAGCTTTACTTCCCTGTCTATCTAAAGCTTTTGAATCTATCCTTAACCGAAAGATTCATAAGCATCTATTCACTTCTGACCTTCTATCTGATTGCCAGTATGGGTTCCGCAAAGGGCGTTCTACTGATAATATTCTTGCTTTCTTAACTGACTCCTGGTCATCCTCTCTTAGCCGTTTCGGTGAACTTTTCTCAGTTGCGCTAGGCATATCGAAAGCTTTTGATAGAGTCTGGCACAATTCTTTTCTTTCTGAACTACCCTCCTACGGATTCTATCCCTCTCCCTGTACCTTTATCTCCAGTTTCCTTTCGTTCTATCTGCTGTGGTAGACGGTCACTGTTTTTCCCCAAAACCTATCAACAGTGGTGTCCCGCAGGGCTCTGTCCTGTCTCCTACTCTCTTTCCGATATTCATCAATTAATTATCTTCTTTCCACAACAAACTATCCTACCAACTCGTACGCCGTTGACTCTATTTTGCATTATTCAACTTCTTTCAACAGAAGACCATCCCAACAGGAATTGCAAGCCTCTAGACTGAAGGCTATAGAACTCTTAACCTCAGAACTTGCTATCAGAAGGAACCGGGTGTCTTTCACCGCCTCAAAAAACTCACTTTCTCCACCTATCAACTCGACACAATCTTTCAAACACCTATCCCCTATTCTTCGAGAACACCCAGCTGTCACCTTCTTCTACACTAAACATCCTCGGTCTATCCTTAACTCAAAATTTCAACTGGAAACTTAATATACCCTCTCTCAATAAGTCATCTTCCTCGAAGTTGGGCGTTCTGTATCGTCTCCGCCAGTTCTTTTCATCCTCTCAGATGCTATCCCTATACAATGGCCTTGTCCGCCCTCGTATGGAGTATTTATCTATTGTGTGGTGGGGGTCCACACACACAGCTCTCTTGGACGGAGTGAAGTCTAACGGCGGTATTATTAATCTTCCCCATTCCCGTTCCCTTTCCCTTGGCAGTGCTTTACGCTACCCCGTGAGTGAGCGGATGGGGTTGGAAAAGTGTTGACTCCGCGGGGTGAGAAGCAGGACATCTTCAGATCCCCTTCGCATATCTTATGTATAAATACAGTGTTATATTTGTTAATATAGAAGTAAATGTATTTGAAAGTACCATAATATATTTATAACTAGTATTATATAGCAAACTTTGCTGAAATGAATTTTTTTTTTTTTTAGTTTGTAAAGACATTGGTATTTATTTCCCCTGATATTGTAAACATCCATGCAGCACCGCCGTCTACATGTCAACAGTGTTGGACCTCCCCGCATCTTTTCACCTTAAAATCTACAAAGGTAAGCATTAAAATGATTATGTTATCACTCTTACACCGTTTTTGTAAGGTTTAATTCTTAATTATAGGGATATCTAAGATAGCCTCTCTCTTATTAGTGCGGCCTCACAGCAGCCAAACCGCATGCAGTCTGTGCTGAAAAAAAGAATCTTTTGATGGTTACTAATTATTCAATAAGGTTATGACACCGTTGAGGGGAAAAAAGGACAGTATTTAAAGATACCCAGCCATAAAAAGTTGGGATAAAACTATAACTATATATTTCGGGCGCTTTGAATGAATATGGGCTAATATGTATATTGCGACTGGACTGGTCCTGTCTTTTACCACTCCTATACAGGCTACTCAAGAACATAAGAACATAAAAACACAAGGAGACTGCAAGAGGCCGAATGGCCTACACAAGGCAGCTCCAGATTCCCCCCCACTACCACCTGTCATTCTCGTCCATGTAGCAATCCAATCTACTCTTAAACCAAGCTATCGTTCCTGCCTTCATGATGTGATTGCTGAGTCTATTCCATTCCCCCACCACCCTATTACTAAACCAGTGCTTGCCTATTCCCCTCCTAAGTCTATACTTTTCTAATTTAAATCCATTACTGCATGTTCTATCCTGCTGGCTTATTCTCAGTACTTTACTTATATCGCCTTTGTTGTAACCCTTGACCCACTTGAATACTTCTATCAGATCTCCCCGCACTCTTCGTCTTTTTAGAGAATGTAAGTTGAGATGTGTCAGGCTGTCTTGATATGGGAGGTTCCTCAGCCCCTGAATCATCTTGGTCATCCTCCTCTGAACTGATTCTAGCAAGTTGATGTCCATTCTGTAGTGTGGGCACCAAAACTGGACAGCATAATCTAAGTGTGGCCAAACTAACGCTAAATAGAGTCTGAGGATGACCTCTGCACTTTTGTTGCTTACCGTCCTGTTAATAAAGCCTAATACCCTGTTAGCCCTATTCCTCACACTAATACATTGCTTCCTTAGTTTTAGGTCAGAGTTCACCAACACTCCCAAATCCCTTTCACACTCTGCTCTGCATATCGCTATGGAGTCTAAACTATACCCGTGTAATGGGTTGCGTGCTTCTACACTTAGTACGCTACACTTGGTGATGTTAAAATTCATCTGCCATTTCTCTGACCAAGCTGACAGTTTGTTGAGATTCTCCTGCAGTGCTCAAGCATCCTCCCTTGTCCTATTTTGGTGTCATCCACAAATTTACCTATGCCACTGGTTATCCCATTGTTTATGTCATTGATGTAAATAATGAAAAAAAGCGGGCCTTAAACTGAACCTTGAGGAACCCCACTGGTAACATTACCCCATTCGGATTTTTTACTGTTTATGGTAACCGTCTGTTTCCTGTCACTAATCCACGCCCTTAACTAAGACTGAGATTATCGTGGAAATAATGGTGCTTATTTGTGCAAACGTTACTTCTTGAGGTTGAGATTGATTAAGGTTACTAGGTTATAAACAGATGTGTCCCATATAAATGAATACAAAACATTGAAGGCTATCATAAAGCAAATTTGTAGTTTGGTCCTAATTATCCAATCACTGAACTGCTTCTGTAACCATATCATTAAAAAAGGAACTTATTTAAATACACCGAACAAATATTAGTGCCTTGTTCAGGAGGTTGTTAACAAATTGTTTTCTATCGTTAAGACTTCCCTCAGTAATTCCTGGTAGTAATTCCTTTACTTTCGCTTTGCACTATTGCGCTATTTCCATTTTTTCAATCATATTGCCCTTGATTAGATACCACATTAAGTTAATGAAATTTAGAGACACCGACTGGTGAATAAGCTACCATCTAAGCTCAATTTTCCTTCACGGTCATTTTAGAAAGTTGCGTTATATAATATAAGAAGCAAAGTATTCTCTTGGTGTGTAATATGCTGTGAAGTTGCCCCTAGCAATAGTTTTAACTATACTTTTTTTCTTTCAGATCAATGAATATGTTCAACCCTTGGCAGGTGTGGGAGGAGTTTGCTACTGGTCAGAGAGCAGTAGCAGCCCTAGGGCAGAATACAATGCGACGGGAGCGCCGAGTCGTACCAGACCGGTTAACCCATTCGTCGCAATGAGTGACATAATTTATTGAGCGATTCCTCTTGAAGAAAGAGTCTGTCAATGACATCATTCTCAAGATTGGAGATCGCCTTCCAGATTCTACTGATATAAGAGGTAAGCAGTTATATTAAACTGTGAACTCTTTGCCTTAAATGGAACAGTTGCGGAAATGAGTTCCTGTACCCACTGTGGTAAGCCTTCCCTCCAACCGGCAACGTCGCAGTAGTACTAAAGTGTTGTTGTGAATGAACGGTGTTCGTCGTGTTCGGGTGTGAGTGGCGGAGAGGTTCACTGCTATTCAGGAAGTGTAAGGGAGGCTTTATTCATAATTAAGAGGAGAAAATAAATGTAGCATGTGTATGTAACACATGTTAAACCAAGATATCGCTACAAAATAATAACAGCAGAGAGAAGACGAGACGTATTATTTCGAGTCGAAACTTTGATGTTCCGCTCCTCCATCAGCATTCACGTGTGAACGTGTGATTCTCTCTCTCTCTCTCTCTCTCTCTCTCTCTCTCTCTCTCTCTCTCTCTCTCTCTCTCTCTCTCTCTCTCTCTCTCTCTCTCTCTCTCTCTCCCCCACACACGAGAGAGAGAGAGAGAGAGAGAGAGAGAGAGAGAGAGAGAGAGAGAGAGAGAGAGAGAGAGAGAGAGAGAGAGAGAGAGAGAGTATTTCTGTTTGCTTGCCTGTCCACTGCACCACCATTCAATAGTTCACACTGTGTTATGAGCACAGAAACTCACATGTAAGAGGTTGTTGTGGGTTACTGTTAACTTACTATAGTGAATCATGGCAGTGCCGTGGTAAAGTGGCATATACTTATTTGGAGTTGATGGTCCTTCAACTGTATGGGTATAATCTAGGTGGTGTGTTTCGAAACCGTGGTCACGTGACGCCCACCATGGCTGAGTGCGTATAACATACTTCATGCAATAGTGTGTGGACCTTCCTCCTTTTAGTTAAGTAATATTGTTTTTTACCACCAGCGTGTAAGTAGTAAATGGACGACAAACATTTGATCAGGTTCACGTTCATTGTGGGAGGTGTTCATGGTTTTTCGCATTCTCGTATGCTATTACTGCCAGTGTGCACACGTTCACACGTGAATGCTGATGGAGGAGCGGAACATCAAAGTCTCGACTCTAGATAATACGTCTCGTCTCCTCTCTGCTGTTATTATTTTGTTGTGATATCTTGGTTTAACATGTGTTACATACACATGCTACATTTATTTTCACCTCTTATGAATAAAGCCTCCCTTACACTTCCTGAATAACAGTGAACCTCTCCGCCACTCACACCCGAACATGTCGAACACCGTTCATTCACAACAACACTTGAGTACTACTGCGACGTTGCCGGTTGGAGGGAAGGCTTACCACAGTGGGTACAGGAACTCATTTCCGCAACTGTACCTTCCCATAATGAAACTACGATATTTAGCATTTTATAGTTTGTTCCGATGATTTTTGGATATGTACAGGAAACTCCAAAGAACACACTCTAATTGCAGAATTGCATGCATTTGTTTTAACCACAGGAATATATTTCCTCTTGACTAAACCTTTTCTCTGGGTTAATCTGGAGACAAAGATCTGGTCCAGTTGGAGGAACTTCGTCATGTAACAATGAAATCAACAACTGTTGGATGCATCTGAACATTTGAGAAGTAAATTATTTCTTTTGTCTCTTGGCCGAATTCAAACCGACATGACGGATTGAACCCTGGATCATGCTGTATGTTAGACCGGCATGGTTCCACTGAGTCAAATGGTTAACCAATGGATAAAATGTCCCAAGGGACCCATGTCCATCTGTCCACTACACACTTATTTAGTAGACTGAATTTAATTTGTTAAAGGTAATAAGTTTTATAAATGACTTCCCTGCCATACCCTATAATAAGGATATTTTCTGCCACATGCCTATTCATATACTGAGATCATTTTAGACTGATTCGCTGGTAATACCCATTTTTAAGGCAATATATCGCATCGTTCCTTCCACCCTAAAACCCCATTTTGTAGCTGCATTCTCAAGCTTTTTGTGTGATGCCTCCATTGAACTCAGGGGCTTAATGTAGACGTGTGGGACATAAAGACAAAATTGTACCTTGGCTGAGGGGTTATACCATATACATATATGTTATATGCTCAAATATTGTATATCTAACATTTGAATTCCCTTGCTCATGACCAGTTTTCTGGTACTTTGAATTTCTGCATTTGACGGCCCTTGGTTAAGGATGTCTGGGCCCATCTTTACTAAAGATATGGCTGCCTTGCAGTCATGTTGTAGTTTATTTAGTTTGTAACTTCATAGCATAGACTGTGTAATGTTTTCTTCTTATTCTAGGTTGTCGTGTGCCACCGCATCTGCAGGTCCTGCTGGCTCTGGCAGCTACGGCTAGTGGAAGTCATCACGTAGTGATTGCAGATTGTTTTGAAGTATCTCAAACAGTGCCTGGCCAGAGTTTCACGTGCCATAGCTAGTCTTATTCACCAGTATGTAACATTTTCCACTGGAAATACATCGCACAAAGTTATAGAGGACTTTCATGCAATTGCTGGCATGCCTGGTGTTGTAGGTTGCATGAGTGCACCCACATTAAAACTGTAAAACCACCCCGTAATGACTCACAATTTTCAGGTGTATTAAAGGGTACTTCTCATTAAACATTCAGGCCATTTGTGGACCTGACTTGTTGTTTTACAATAATGTTTCAAGGTGGCCCGGCAGTGTCCATGATGCAAGGATTTTTTTAAATAGTAAAGGATTTTTTAAAATAGTAGAATTCATGATGATTTACAAGATGGCATTTTGCCTGGCCATCTCTTGGGTGACAGTGGATATTCCAATAGAATATATCTTTTGACCCCATTGTTTTCCCCTAATGGCCCTTAAGAGGAAAGGTACAACGCTAGTCATATTCAAACAAGAAACATAATTGAAATGGCATTCAGAGTCTTGAAGCGTTGCATCTCGTACCTGGGGAAAAGCATACGAACCGACTAGGAAACAACGAAGGCCATTATTGTTGCCTCAGCAGTCCTACAAAATATTGCTGTGAAGACAAGGCTTATATGGACATGGACATGGACTAGCAGGCAGCAAAAAGCCTGTTGGCTCATTACTAGGCTGCCTGCGTTCAGTGATTTAATCAATCCGTTTGCCATAGGAGTGACTTGCAGGGAAGGATTAAAGCACTTGTGCACCTACTCTTGGATACGTTCAATTCACTCCCGTTGCAGCAAAGTGGCGATCAATGCGTTTCTTGAATGAGTTGATGTTCTCTGCGCTAACCACTTCTGCAGGAAGGCTGTTCCAGTGGCGAACAACTCTATTCGAGAAATAACTCCTGCCGATGTCGGTATTGCATCGCTTTGCTTGAATTGTTTTTCCGTTGTTTCTTGTTTTCAGGTTAGTTTGTAGCGTCAAGAGTTTGGAGTGATCAACGTTGCTGAGCTTGTTCAGGTACTTAAAGACTTGTATCATGTCTCCCTGCAGTCGTCTCTTTTCCAACGTGAAAAGGTTGAGTCGCTCGAGTCGCTCTTCATAGGGCTTCGTCCTCAGTGATGGTATCATCTTCGTGGCGCGGCGCTGTACTCTCTCAAGTAATTCTATGTCTTTCCTGTAATTTGGAGATCAGAATTGCACGGCATATTCCAGGTGGGGCCTTACCAGCGAATTATACAAGGATAACATAACTCCCGGCGTCTTGTATTCGAAGTTCCTCGATATGAACCCAAGCATTGTATTGGCTTTCTTACAGGCGGACTTGCAGTGTTTTGTTTGTTTCAAGTCACTGCTGATGGTGACCCCGAGGTCTCTTTCCTCTTGCACTACATGTAGTGGTTCGCCACCCATGTGGTATGTGTGATTGCTGTTTCTGGATCCGATATGCATTACTTTACATTTGGTAGTGTTGAAGGACATCTGCCATTTTTCCGACCACCGAGTGATCAGGTCCAGGTCTCTCTGGATAATTTCGCAGTCTGCCATCGTGAGGGCCTTCCCACCCACCTTTGTGTCGTCGGCAAATTTTGAAAGATTGGATTTTAATCCAAGTTCTAGGTCGTTGATATATATGATGAAGAGTATGGGTCCCAGCACTGACCTCTGTGGCACTCCACTTGTGACCGGGAGCCACTCGGAGGCCTGTCCGTTGAGTACAACTCGTTGTTTTCTTCCAGTGAGCCAGTCTTTGATCCACGCTGTCAGGTTGTCGCCTAACCCCGCCGGCTTGAGTTTCTTGAGGAGTCTTCGTGTGGCACTTTGTCAAAGGTTTTTTGAAAGTCTAGATATATAACATCACTGGGGATATGATTATCCCAGTTTTCATAGATACCTTGGAAGAAGTCCAGTAAATTGGTTAAGCATGATCGCTTATTCCTGAAACCGTGCTGAGCATAGGAAATGATGTTGTTGTCTTCAAGGAACCTAACGAGTTTGTCTCTGATGATCTTCTCGAGGATTTTTCCCCCCACTGAGGTCAAGCTGATTGGCCTGTAGTTTAGGGCCACACTTTTGTCTCCCTTTTTGAAGATCGGTGTTACGTTCGCTTGTTTCCAGTCTTTCGGAACTTTGTTTTGTTGTAGTGACAGATTGTAGATGGCGGTGAGTGGCTTGAGGATTTGCTGCTTGAGTTCCTTGAGCAGCCTGGGTGACAAGTCGTCGGGTCCGGTGGACTTGTTTGTCTCGAGTTTGTCTAGATACTTTTTCACATCCCGTTCGTCGATTGTGCCAATTTCTAGGGGAGTAATTCCCATCGGTGGGGTAGGGCTCTCGGGTACGGACTGGGTGTTCTCGACCGTGGACACAGACGCGAAGTTTCTGTTTAGGATTTCGACCATTTGTCTACTGTCCTGTGTTAGTACGTCACTTTCGCCTTTTAGGGGACCGATATTGCTTTTTGTCTTCTTTTTGGTTCTTCTATACGTGAAGAACTTTTTCGGGTTGGACTTGGCTTCGCGCGCAATCTGCTATTCATAGTCGCGTTTACGCTGGCGAATGAGAGTTCTGCAAGCTCTGAGGCTTTGATGGTACTGTTCGCGAGCCTCGTCAGTGCTGTTGTCCTTTAGCAAGTTGTATTTTCTCTTCTTTAAATTACTCGCCTGTCGAACTTGGGTAGTCTTCCATGGTGGGCTTGTGGCATTATTTGTTCTCCTAGTCTTCATGGCAACAGTTCCTCTAGGAGTTTGTTCTTGAAACCGTTCCACGCGCCATCCACAGGAGTGAGGTTCATGGGTTCCCATGTTGTCTGGGTTAGCAGCTCACGAGCGAGATTAAAATTGGCTCTTTTGTAGTCTGGAATCCTGGACGTGTTTTCGGTGAGTTCATGGTCTGTTCTGATCTTTAGGCGAATTAGGTGATGGTCGCAACCACTTAGTTTTTCGCCGACCTGACATTCACGTGTGAGATCTGAATCACTCACGAGTACTAGGTCTAATAAGTTATTTTCTCTTGTCGGTTGGGTAACAATCTGAGTTGGAAAAGTGCCCTCTAACATTTCGAGCAATCTGTTACCCTCCCGATCTCCAATCATCGAGGTCCAGTCAATGTTGGAACAGTTAAAGTCCCCGATAATGACTGACTGTTTGTTTTGTATTATGGTGTGAATTTTCTCGTATAGCGCTTCGTCGTCCGCTGCTTGTTGCTTTGGAGGTCTGTAAAGGGTTTCAATCGTTATTTTGTTGTGTTTGCTAGTCTCCAGTTCGACATATACAGAGTCATATTTCTCTGAGTCCTCTTTGGATATTTTCACGGTCGGGTATTTGTTCTTGACGTAACATATAACACCTCCTCCTTTCTTGTGAAGTCTGTTTTTGTAGAAGCTCTCGTATCCCGGAATTGATAATTCGGTCATTAGGTGGTCAGAGGTGGCCCACGTTTCGGTGATGGCAATCACGTCCGGTCTTTCTACGTCAACGTAGGCAAGTAACTCATCCCTTTTGGGTATTAAGCTCCGCGCGTTGGTGTATAGGACATAAATGCCCTTCTTGCCTTCAGTGCTTCGAGGCACAGTAGTCCGGTGTCTCCGTGTGTTTTCTGTTGGGGGCCTCGGTGTATGATGGGCGGTCTCTACTGGTTGGTTGTTTACGATACTTTGGTGCCCCTCCCGCGCTCGGAGTTTTTTGAGTACAAAAGTACCTCCTCGTTCAGCAACCTACCAAGCCGTGCTGAGCCAATCGCATTGAGGTGAAGACCGTCAGGACGGAAGAGGTCGGGTATATCATAGAAATGATCCCACAGACATGCGAACTTCCTCGTCCTGTCAGAGGTGCTTCAATCTGTTGTTGAAGCACTTCTGTCAGGACGAGGAAGATGACATAAATGCTGTAAATGAGAACTTACAAAATAATGATCTAAATGTCATAGAGAACTTTGTTCAAGCAAGGCATGGTAATAATGAAGCACTGCAGGGTCGCTTTTAAGCGGGAACAGATCATCAGGGAGTACTTTTGAGAGTCCTCAGTCTTGCTGCTACTGTAGACTCGTCACCCGTGCCTGAACCAAGGTCAAATATGAGCCTATGCAAGAGGATGAACAGCTGGGTGAGCTGCATGCTGACTGCCTGGACCGGGATTCGAACCCTGGCCCACTGAGTAGTAGCCAGGCACGCTGACCACTAGACCACAGAGGCAATCAAGGGTTAATGCAAATTGTTTGTGTGTAGAAGCAGTATGTGTATGAGTAACCCAACACATATATAAAAACATTTCTGGGAATGTAAGATATAATTTTTTATATATTAAGGACAATTTTGTTTCGTGACGTAAAAAAAAATAACTAACATTTTTCTTTCTAAATTCTTTCTTCTTAACAACATGTGGAAGGCATTCAGATCCTCTCAAATAACTGACACTGGTCAACATTTATGTGCTGAAATGAGGCATTTATTTTATTAAATTGTTTGATGAGTGTAGCGGCAGGTAACATATCTAAAATTTGATTTGACATTCATCATTTCCAGAAATGCATTACATGAGAGATTTCTAATGTAAGACCTGAAATAAAGCAGTGAGCTCATGCCATTCTGTGATGACTGTATATATTACTTTTCCAGGCACGAACTACCTAGTCTCTGATGGGCTGAGAAATTTAGAAGTATCCAGTTATGAAATATTTGCATTCGTTGCCCCAAATGATCTCAATGGTCACTTCTTCTCGCACAGTTAACTTTAACTATTTTGCAATGTCATTGATTAGAGAGGAAATATGTGAAGGTAATTCAGCAAAGGCACACTAACCCCATAAACTTAAACTGTGATAAGTTCATCTGAAAAGCACAGTTATGAGAATGGTCTGAGTTTTGTATACATTGCACTATTAATGAACCTCTTTATGGTCTAGAACAAATAAAAAAAAAAATTACACTGTGTTCTTTTTATTTGGTATGAGACACATTCCTTTTTCAGTTGTTGTTTACGGAGAAGGATCTTCAGGTGTTCTGCCTTTTGCTGCAATTTCAGCAACTTCACTTGCTCCGCTGCGCTCTCTCTCTCTCTCTCTCTCTCTCTCTCTCTCTCTCTCTCTCTCTCTCTCTCTCTCTCTCTCTCTCTCTCTCTCTCTCTCTCTCTCTCTCTCTCTCTCTCTCTCTCTCACACACATCCTTGCTGCACCTGAAGCAGCTTCTCGGCCTCAGCTGTTCGCTCCGTCTTACATTGTTGTTGTACTTCCACCATTTTTATCTGCTCAGCCAGCAACTCATTTTGAGCTGTTATTGTTGATGGCTGAGCACCGCAAAACTTCCGCTTTCTGTTGGGCCTTCTCTCGGTTTCTTGGGAATACAAACTCTGCCAGTGTCAAGGATGAAGTAGATTAATGCAAATTGTCTATGTGTGTGGCAGCAATATGAGTATGAGTAGCCAAACGCAGCATATCTTAAAATTTTGAGCATATAAATAGAGATCTTGGAATGTAAGGATTATAATTTTTATCTATGGACAGATTATTGTTTCTGGACATTAGATAGAATTGGGTCCTTCACTGAGCTCAACCTGCCATCTGGTGGCCAGGTGGAACTACCCCAAAAATATGCATGCAGCGTACGTCCAAATAATTTTTCTTACGTTTTTCGCTGTTATTTATAAATCAACTATTTTTTTCTCATAGCTATGGTATAGACACTTGACTTACAAGTAGTATTAAAGAAACGGGGAAATACAAGAAACAGGAAATTAAGATTCATATTTGTTCCCACATAAACAATTGGCATATGGTATAGGTTGTTCCTTTAAAGTTACATATAGTGAATGTAATATTATACGATGCTAAAGATGTGTATTATGATTTCAATTAGAAATATGAAATAAGTATAATACTTGCTGCCAGAAGCGTAAACAACTTCCCGCGCTTTGATTGGAGGGACAGAATAATGCATAGTGTTGAGGCAGGGGCGTGCTAACCGGAGCAATGTTGAGTGGTAAAATTTTTCAACACTAATTTCCACCACTGCTATATGCTTGAGACCATGACACCATGCCAGACTTGTTTGACTTCTCTTTTCTTGCATGATGGAAATATCTACCTACGAGGCCACAATGATGCATTCCTATTGACCACGGGATGGAGTGGTTTAGTATATGTCGATGAATGCTCTTCTTTTGCCAACAATGTTCATTTGATTGACATGAATAATGTACAGCACTCAGATTTCTTATGAGAATATGATGGTGATCATTACAACTATATTTTGCTAGTTTCGTACAGAAAAATGTCAATTAAGCCTCGCTGGACCCCAGCAGGCTGCAGGTTAGACTCTAGCAGAGTCTCCAGCAGGGCCACCAGATGGCAGGGCCAGCTCAGTGAAGGACTCAATTTTCGTTGGAAGTTTAGAAATTATATATAACTACTGCAGGTCATTATCCTCTTCCTTGTTTCTTTCACTTATATCACTCAAACCACTTTAAAGTTTGTCGCTTCACTTCCTCCACCACTCCACACTTCTTCCCTTCACTCACGTGACACATTCCAAAACGCTCATACGTACACACTTTCATTACTTATTCTATCCATTCTACTCACACCACATGCACTCCTCAAATAACTAATTTCCACTGCCTCCTACTACTTACATTGAACAGATTCTTAGGGGTTGATTCCTCTTAGGATTTGTTGGTGGCTGAAGCGAATGAAGGTTGAGGCGAACCTTCGCGAAGACTGTGGTGATTGTTGTGGCTCACTGATGAAGACCTTCAGTACGTGGCTCAGTTGCCATTGCAACCTATCCAGAATCTGCAAAATATGAACTTGAATAGTAATCATAGCATTACCTGAGAGTGGCAGCAAATAAATGGAAACTAATGGTATATCAATATACCAGGCAGTTATCCCCCTTAGAGGGAGGTAGCCAAACAGAGCGTCTGCTTAGGGTTTCGGGGAGACTGCACTCTCCCGTTCCCCTCTCCACCTTGCCTTATTGCAGGAATAATAATACAGAGAAGGGGGTTCCTAGTTTCTGAGCTACACTACAGAGCACCTAATATGTACGCAGAATTTCAGGTATACTGTCCTCCAGCCATTTGACCTTGAGATATGCACACATACTCTTGCCCTGCAAAGATACAGGATGTGGTTGTAGTACCACACAGTGGGACCCTCTCGGGTGTATATTGATAACAACCATTAGCATTAAAACTAATGTATCTTAGGCATACTTTTCCCACTTCGGCAATGGGCACCTACCCATCTGAGGCAATGCAATGGCTGGTAAAACAGTCTTGCAAATCATTACAGATGAGGAGATCCATGGTGAAACCCCACTGGGCCTGGAAAACAATGGTTAAATATATTAGCAATTAAAGCATTGCTATCCCGGTATTATACTTTTGAATATTTCATTGCACATAGCAGCACATGTCAAAATATGTCAGAAGGACAAAAATCTAAAGCCAAATATTACTTACATGAGGGGCCGTTGTCACTGTCGAAGTCGCACCCCAGGTCATTTATTTCAGGGCTGATGATGAACACCTTTGACGTGCCCTCTGAGAAGGTTGGAGGAGCACCACCACCAGTTTTTTTTTCTGGCTTCCCTCTTGAATTCATTAATAATAGAATCATTACACTGCTGCACATGATAAAAAAAATATTGTACTATGGCCTGGAACACTAGCTCAGTGGAATCGGGCTGTACTTCCATTACTAGGTTAGCCTTAGGGTCTGTATGGTTAGGTTCGACCACTGTAGAATGGGTTCCAGTTAAAAATATTATCCCTAAATTATACATAGTTTGAATAGGAAAAGAGAGAAAGAAGTGGTTGTATTACATTGAAATGCATATTCACTGAAAATAGTGGGAACTGTTTCATAGACAGAGCGGCGATGATTCGGCCGCTTGTCAAAAAAAAAAAAATCAGAAAAAAAACAGTTGAAGTAGTGCAAGGTCTTGACCATCCCACTGTCTGAATCATCACTGCTCTCCCCTATAATTATAATATGAGCAAACACTAGAATAATACCAATTTAGGTTAGGGTTATTTATAATCGGGGGTGTGGAGTCCGACTCTGGGAAACTTTAAGATTGCGACTCCCGACTCCCTTTCCCTTCTACTGCAAATCTTTTCTTGTATATACTTATTTATTTATTTTTTAGGTGCTGCCTGTAGCACTGGTAGACTTTCTTGAGGTCCTCTTGGAAGGCCCCAGCCAGAGAATAGTTTTTGAACCAACCGCACACGGTGACTGCATTAGCTAGTCATCTCGCCCTCCTCCCTTCATCTGATCTCTCCCTCAGTTACATTAGTTCAAACCATGGTTGCCAATTTTGTTAAGTATACTTTCTGTTTCAACTACATTTGGTATGTCGTTTTCAGGCCACTGTTAAAATATTTTCCTCCTTGTGCTTCCCATTCAAGTGAAGGACGTATTTACACCACAAGAGTCTTTCCTATCGTTCCAGGACTTCAGTGTAATAGAAAATAGCAAAGCGTTTGTGAGTGTCGGTAGAGTGTTTAGAATAAAGAGGCCGCTCAAGAAAGCCTACATGCGCAGGTTAGAAAAATAAATAAAGGAATAAAAATAAAAATACATCAAGCGATAAATGATCACAAAGGAGTCAGAGTCGGAGGTATTTTTACCGACTCCGACTCCGGCCAAACGTAGCCGACTCCACCGACTCCGACTCCACACCCTTGTTTATAATAGCTTATGTTAGGTTAGAGTTCAGTGGAAATTAGGGAATTTATTATCTCTTACCTACTGGACAATTATTTTTCTCGAAGGTCAAAATTTGTACTCAATTAACTTGCCAACCGTTCATGTCTCAAATTACTTTTCACTCAATTCAATCAGGATATCACCCAAGAAGCAAACAGGTATCTAAAGCACAAATATATGTGGCAAAAGTGCGATTTCATATTACACGCTCATTCTTCTTTTTATCTCCCATATGAGCAATAAGATTGGGGAGCTGGTGGGAAAGTGTGGATTTTGGGTGAGGAAAGCTAAAACAAGTGAGATATGGCTACCAAAAATCCAGTCACATGTAACAATACCAGGATTATAAATTCCCTAATTACCACAGAAATCTAACCTGACTTATTGTAAATGACCCTAACCTAAACGCGTTATTCTAGCACTTGCTCACATTCCTCTCTTTTCCCCAAAACAAGCTTGGGGGCATGGTATAGTGCAGGATTTTTGGGTGGGGCCAATAAATGTGTTGCTCAAATTTGGGAAGGGTAAAATACGTGTTGAATATTTAATGATACTACAATAATACCATAAATGTAAACTTACTTTGGTTTAACGCGTTCCAATACTTTGGCCAACCGCTGCATTGAATCTGGAGGCCACTCGTGCCCACGCTTGTTTTTTAGGAGCACTATCCTGCCATTCGTACTCTTCTTGTGCAGAATTTCTTCTTGCCTCACAAGTTCTAGCAGATAATCTCTCACCACCACTCCTATAGGACTGGACCGTTTGTTGAGAACCTCCATGGCGGTTGGGAAAGCGTGCTGCTGCGTGGCTCTTGTAATAATTCTCCTCCTCGGCAAGGGTGTTGAATGTGTGGGTTGCGGGGCTGCCAGCGTGTTGTGAAGTCATGGATACCAACCTATCTCATCAATTAACTTATCCGTGTTTCTTGTATTTACCTGTAGATAGATCAACGACGCTATTTGTTTTATTTTATGACGTATAATTTATTTGAATACAATGGCGTGTGAAAAATGCATTATTTAACTCATTTTCTTTAATTATTGGTTGGAAAGTAATGCCAACATTATTATGACGTGCGGATTGGTCTTGGTCTAGCCCTCATATCTGTCCCGGGGAAGGGAAGGGGACGGGGCGGCTTAAACATACCGAAGTTAAAGGAGCTGCCTCGTACAGGCCTACCGGCCTCTTGCAGACTCCTGCGTTCTTATGTTCTTATGTTCTTATGTATGGGGATGGGGACGGGAAGGGAACGGGGAAGACCAACACTATGGCCGTAAGGCTTTTCATCTCATCAACTTCACTCCTTATACTGACAGTCATCTAGCTTTAAAATTCCGCCATCATGTTGCCTCTCTTTCAATCTTTTATCAACATTTTTACGCTGACTGCTTTTTTGAACTTGCTAACTGCATGCTCCCCTCGTCCCGTGGCCCCGCTGCTCACGACTTTCCACTCAAGCTTATCCCTATACTCTCCAAATCTCTTATGCAAGAGTTAACCAGCATTTTCACCCTATTATCTCTTACTATGGTAAACTCTGGAACAATCTTCCTTATGCCTACGACCCCGTCGAAGAGGAGTCACCTTGTCGCGGTGACGGGGCTTGAAGCGAGGTCGGCGGCACCACCTACCGTGGTGGCTTGCCCACCTCGATAGGGCTCGATGTCCGTTGGCCTCGTGGACCAAGTGCTCCCCCCTCATCACCGGTAGAGGAGGCCTACTGGTGATGTTGCCTTCTCCCGCCCTGCCCTTTCACCACCCAGGGCAGGGCTACTGTCTCCCCACGTGTTTGCCGTGCGTGGCGTCCCGTATACTCCCCGAGCCCTCTCATCTGGGGGTCGAGTTCCCCTCCGTGGGCAACACGCTCCTTTGGTGGGAGGGTTGGGGTAAGACGGGCGGTTCAGTGTGGCCCCACTGGATCAATCGGCTGGTCATGCGATGGCTAGGGTCAAGTGGTCATTGCCGGGTGGGCGGTCGCAACGGTCCCGCGGCCGCCGTTAAACACCTGGCAGTGGATGCGTATACTTCCCCATTACCCCTGGGGCTGTTGGGTGCGGTTTGGCCCCAACATTCAGCCTCCCCTTGTTGGGCTCCGTGGTGGGTGGGGGTGTGGGGGAGTGAAACACCTCCCCTGTGTATGGGTAAGTTTCCCTTGCCTCGGCCTGCCTCTCTCCCTGACGTCCGCCTGTCCCCGATTACCCCTACACGGCCCTCTCTCGTCGCCACCTTGGAGCCTTTCACCGTTCCTGGTGGTGCCGCTGGAAAGTCCCTACCTCCTAGAGGGGCTGACCAATACAAGTCCGTGCGACACAAAAGTCCACGTGTGTCTGACAAGGCTGCCTCCCATTCCGGGGGTAGCTCTGATGTGCGTCCCTCTTCCAAGCTGGACGCACTTCAGATGGTGAATATCGATCCATCGTTTTCCTACCGTGCCTTGCACTCCTTACTCAAGCCATTTGGCACAGTCCTTCGTATCCGTCTCATTTATGATGGAGACTCCATGTCAAACAGATGCTATGTGACCTTTGCTTCCAGCGCTGAAGCCCAGTCGGCGTGTGATGCTGTTGCGACTCTGCCTATCGCAGGTGCTGGATTTCAAGCGAAACTTCTCCGCTCTTCCAATATTTCTGACAGCGACATGGACTATGTCCCGAACCTCTTCGAAGACGCTTTGTTAGAGCCAACTCCCAGGGACAGCCAGGTCCCTCCCCCTCGTTGGTTTGTTGCATACTATAGGAATGGGCGCGGCAACTTCATTCATGCTGCCAGGTACCTCGCCAAAGAAATTGGCACGATCCCTGAGGGGAATCTGAAAAAGTATGGGAAGGGAGTGTTAGTCAGGGCTAAAGATATTACTCAAGCTAAAATGCTGCAACATCTACCATGCCCTGCTGACAACATGTTTGAAACGGTCAAAGCACACCATACCTTCAATTATAGTAAAGGCAGTATATATAATCATGACCTCAATGAGTTCTCTGAGGAGGAAATACTTGGGATGTGCCCAAGTTCTGTTCATAAGGTGTCCAAGATGAAGGGTTCAGCTAACATGATACTTCTCACCTTTTTTGGTTCTACCCTCCCTGACCGTGTCAGTATTGGCCCTCTCCATCTTCGGGTAAAGCCTTTTGTTGACCGCCCTCTACAGTGTTTTTCATGTTACGGGTATGGTCATGGTAAGAAATACTGCACTGAGCCTTCTCGGTGTGGTAATTGTTCTGCATTAGGCTCACACTCCACGGCGGAATGTGAGTCAGCTGCTTATTGCTTCTATTGCCAGGATGCTCACCAGTTGTCTTCCAGACAGTGCCCACGATATCGCCTGGAACAGGATATTTTGCAACTTGCAAATAGTCAGTTTATCAGCCTTGGTAGTGCGCGCCGTGAACTCCTCTACCGCCAGAAGGCCGGTACTGGAGCAAAGACGTACACCTCATCGCTAGGCACTCGCTCTTCTGCCCAGCCCGCTGCTCAGGTGTCCTCTACGGTATCCTCCCGGCCCTTTGAAGCTACTATTATTACGTCCCATAATAGATTTTCCCTTTTGTCCTGTGATTCTGTCGAGTCACCTCCAGGTTCTGATGGGGCTTCTCCGGCCTCGTCCCAGGTGATGCATGTTGATGTACATGCACCTCACATTGCTTCGCCGAAGTCCGCCAGAGGTATGAAGAAGCGACATCGCGGTTCTACAGATTCAGTTGAATCTGTTCCGCCAACTAAGATTACTGTAGGTATACATGATTCTGGGGTCTCTCAGGATAGGCCCATGGAGGAAGATGCGGAGGCTCATATTGAGCCTGCTGAGACCCCCTCTGTTCCAGTTCCTGTTGCTTCTAGTGGTTTTCCTGATCGGGATATGGAAACTGAGGAATCCCTTGGATATAGTGTTGGGAATCCTCCCCGCGAGCATGTAGCTTCGGGGAGTGGTGTGCGGTCTGGCTCTAGTAGTGCGGCGTCCGGAGGGGGCGCGGGTTCCTTTGTTGGGAGAAAGCTCGAGGTCCCTTGACCCGGCTCCTCTCGGGTCCCAGTCTCCTCTTCTCGTCGTATTACCATACCGAATCAGGTGGGTAAAAGGCAGTCTCTTTCAGGGGCTCGCCTGGAGCGCACTCGTAAATAGACATCTTCCGACTCCTCCAGTGGAATTGTAGAGGCCTACGAGCCTCGTGGGAGGAACTACGAGCATTGATATCTCGGTTTTCTCCTGCTTGCCTTTGTTTACAGGAGACAATGCTCGGAGACTACACTCACTCTAGTCCTCCTGGGTATCGTGCCGTTTACAGTACCCCCAATCCTGGACAGGGCCACCATGGTGGCATCGCCATATTCGTTCGCTGTGATATCCCTTATGTCCCATTACAGCTTCACTCAACGTTGCAGTCTGTTGCTGTTAAGGTTTATTTGGGGAAATTTTATACATTATGTAGCCTTTGTCTCCCTCCTGGTGTTCCCGTTGACAGACACGATCTTGACGACCTGGTGCAGGAACTTTCCTCGCCTTTACTTTTATTAGGGGATTTTAACGGTCGCCATCCGTTGTGGGATGATGGGTCTACCAACCCACGCGGACTTTTAGTTGCTTCTTTTATTGAGGATCAGGAATTAGAAATTTTAAACTCTGGGGAGGTGACACATTTTCATAGCCAGACTGGTACGTTTACCTCTATAGATCTTTCACTTTGCACTTATAATTCTCTTCCTGATTTTCGTTGGCGGGTCTTACCGGACTTGTATGGCAGTGACCACTTTCCAATTTTATTGGAACGCATTGATTCTGTACCACAGTCACGCCTTTCTCGCTGGCGTCTAGATAAAGCAGACTGGCAGCGATTTACGCAACTTAGCTCCTCTCTTCGTCCGTTGGCTGACTTTGGAACTTCTGACGAGGCTGCATCCTATTTCACTGATGCCCTACATTCTGCAGCCCTTCAATCCGTCCCCAGGACGTCTGGCCAGTTCCCTAAACGTCCTGTTCCCTGGTGGAACGCTGCTTGCACTACTGCTGTGCAAGAGAAGCGTGCTGCATTCTCTCGACTTCGTCGTCACCGTGGGGACCCCCAGTGTTTGGATGCTTTTCGGCGAGCGCGTGTTCGAGCACGACGCACTTTCAAGGAGGCTCAACGAATTTCTTGGAAGGCTTATCTCTCTTCCATCACTACCAGAACTACACTCACGAAGTCTTTAACAGAGTTCGTAAGATCTCTGGGAAGTTTTCCCCCCCTCCCCCTCCAGTGTTATCGCATGCAGGGGAGACGGTGGCGGACCCTAAGACTGTTGCTGACCTATTCGCCAAGCACTTTGCCAGTGTCTCTAGGAAAGATCCTACTGCACCAGGGGATCGTCATCGCCGGGATTTGGAATCACTCGGCGTTAACTTCGCTTCCACCGGAGGGGAATCTTATAATATCCCATTTTCTCTCTCCGAGTTGAAGACGGCTTTATCCCAGTGTCATGATTTCTCGCCAGGTCCAGACGACATCCTTATGCTTTCTTACGCCACATGTCTGACTGTGGTTTTACATTTTTATTGGATCTTTACAATTTCATTTGGCGTACCGGTGATTTTCCATCTCTGTGGAGTGTGGCTGTAATTCTCCCATTCTGAAGCCTGGGAAAGATCATCTCCAAGCAACTAACTATCGTCCTATTTCTTTAACATCCTGCATTTGTAAAGTGATGTAGAAGATGGTGAATGTCAGGCTTATGTGGTACTTGGAGAGCAGGAATTTATTGACCCCGGTGCAATATGGTTTCCGAAAGATGCGGTCCACTTCGGATGCTCTTTTATCCTTGGAGTCCTCAGTTTGTGAGGCGTTTGCCAATAATCACCACCAGGTGACCGTGTTTTTTGATCTGGAGAAGGCCTATGACACCGCTTGGTGTCATGGAATTTTACTTCACCTGTTTGAGTTTGGTCTTCGTGGCCGTCTCCCTGTTTTTATTCAGGAGTTTTTATCTCATCGTCTTTTACGGGTTAGAGTGGGGAGTACTCTTTCCGAGGTTTGTCCACTTGAGGATGGTGTACCACAGGGAAGTATTCTCAGTGTTACGCTATTTGCTGTGGCTGTTAATGGAGTCGTTGGTGTCCTGCCTGATGGAGTTCATAGCTCCTTATATGTAGACGATTTATCCATTTTGTTTTCTGCGGCAAGGATGTCGTTGATTGAACGAAAACTGCAATTGACTATTAATAGAGTCGCCAATTGGGCAAATACGCGCGGCTTTCGATTTTCGTCCTCAAAGACAGTAGCTATGCATTTCTGTCGTCTTCGAGGCGTTCATCCGGACCCTGACTTATATCTTGGTAATAGGCGACTGTCCTGTGTAGAGACGACTCGTTACCTCGGTCTTTTATTTGATAGCCGCCTAACCTGGGTGCCTCATTTACGTTACGTTAAGGCGGCTTGTCAGAAAGCCCTGTCCCTCCTTCGTGTTTTAGCTCATACCTCTTGGGGTGCAGACAGGGACACGCTACTCCTCCTCCACAGAACACTCATCCTTTCCAAGTTGGAATATGGCTGCGAGGTATACTCCTCCGCCAAGGAGGCTCACCTACGCGTGTTGGACTCAGTACATCACGCCGGGGTCCGCTTGGCTACTGGTGCATTCCGGTCTTCACCGATACCTAGCCTCCTCGTGGATGCTGGCGTCCTGCCTCTGGATTTGAGACGCCAGTCCTCTCTATTCCGTTGCTGGTTCCGCGTCCAACGCCTTCCAGAATCAGTTCCTTGTGTGTCAATTTTGCGGGATTCCCGTTCGCCTGCATATGATGAGCGACCTAGTCTCCCTAAACCTTTTGGGTTTCGGGTAGCGTCTGCCACGACACCGTTGTCTTTCCCTCCCATTCCTATCTGCCCTTATCGAGTACCTAGGGTTGGATACTGGCAGTTGCCCGGTGTATCCGTGTGTTCTCCCACTATAGATAGTAAGAGGGATTTACCGCCATCTGCGTCCCGAGCCTTATTTTTAGAGCATTTCACTGAACACTCGGACTCCATCCCTGTCTTTACTGATGGCTCTAAATTGGATGCTGGAGTTGGCTTTGGTGTTGTGTTCCCCTCTTTCTGTCGGGGAGGTAGTCTTTCTTCTGTTGCTTCTGTATTTACTGCAGAGCTGTCTGCAATAGTCCTCTCTTTACAGATTATTTTTGCGCTTCCTGTGGACTCTTTTATGATTTGTAGGGATTCTCGTAGCGCTCTTTCTGCGCTGGGCTCCTTTACTCCCTCTGTTAATCCCCTAGTTTTATCTGCTCTCGAGTGGCTGTATTTGCTCAGCAACAGAGGATATCGCGTTGGGTTTTGTTGGGTTCCAGGACACGTTGGCGTACACGGGAACGAACGAGCTGATGGACTTGCAAGGGAGGCAGCAGCTAGAGCTGCCCCTCCTAGTGCTGTCCCATGTACAGATATGTTTCCAGAGATTCGCAAGGCAATTCTTGCCAGTTGGCAGGAGAGGTGGAATGCTCGGGGTGCGACTTCCAAAATGGGAGAGATTACCAGGACTGTGTCTCGTCCTTGGTCATACGAAAGTGTCCGTGACCGTCGCTCACAGACAGCCTTGACCCGTCTTCGGACGGGTCATACGCGTCTAACACATGGTTACCTCATGTCCGGGGGGGTGCAGCCTTATTGTGATGACTGCTTGGTTCCCCTGACCATGCGGCACTTGCTGGTCGAGTGCCCCAGTTTGGGGGACCTGCGAGTGCGATACCTGTCGCAGTGTCGGGGAGAAGACGGATCATTTCGCCTCTCGCTGATGCTGGGAGGGAGATGCCTTTCCCCGGGACATGAGGTTCTTCTCTTTATGGAGAAGGCTGGCCTTCTCCATGAGTTATGACCGTTTTCTGTGTGATTTGTTTCGTCTGGTTTTGTTTGGCTTTGCTCTTAGTTTACTTTTTTAGGTTCCTTTTTTAGCCCTTTTAGTTGATTTTTTTTTCTTTTCTTTATTTTTTAACTCATTGAATGCGGCGCCATATGACCCTGGCTGTTGCGGCGCCTAATTTAAATCAATCAATCAATCAAATCAATTATGCCTACGACATGTACTCTTAAGAGGAGAGTATCGGGACGTCTCTCCTCCCGAAATTAACATCTCTTTTGGCCACTCTTCTAAACCCATTTTTTTTTATAGAGGTAGTGATTAGCGGGCTTTTTTCATTATTGTTTTCTTTGTTGCCCTTGTGCTGCTTCCCTTTGCTGTAAAATGAAAATAAAAAATATCACTAAGTCTAGAATGTTATTGCCTCGTGTTGGCTCATTAACCAGTTGTTTTTTTAAGCTATCTTGTACTGCCTCAATGAATCGTTCTGACTGAAGGCCGCCCGCAAAGTTTCAAAGGTCAACATTATTGTAATTGACATTTTGTATAAAGATAAATGAATATGTTCCTACTTCCGCCGGCATTAGACCATAGAAAGATCTTTCTGGACGGTTTCCCTCAGTGACGCGCTCAAGCCTGGATTAGAAAGCCACTACGAGAGCGGTGGACACCGTCCCAAATGAGCATATAGTGTTTCACCACAGAAATTGTTCCACGAAGGATCGCCCGTTGTTTTAATGATCAATGAAATTGCTTGGGAAAAAATAGGGATGGGATGGTATATATAAGCAATACACGGTATATATAAGCAATACACGGTATATATAAGCAATACACGGTATATATAAGCAATACACGGTATATATAAGCAATACACGGTATATATAAGCAATACACGAAGAAATTATTTTTACAAGCATTCAGTCAATCAGTAATGGCATAAATCAGGGAGGTGCAACACGTCGTTCACCGTGCGACGCCCGCCCCGGGGTCCCTCCGAACAAGGCCCCATCCCACCCCCGTCCCTTATGGCAGGATACACAGACTTGCTCAGTCCACGAAATTTGTGGGCGTCCACTTGATATTCTCTACCCAAAACTGTCCGTTACAATCCGGTGAGCAGGTCGCCTTCTGGGCAGCGCGCCACATGTCCGTATTGCCGTGGTTAGCGCTCATGGATTATGCAGGAAATGAGACTCGATTCAACAGTATCTAATGATTCTACGTACGTACTTATTATCAAAGGCATTTATTCACCTTTCCGAGTCACTATTTAGTGTCCATGTAACGTAGCCACAAGTTACTTGAAGATCCGGATCTTCATCCTCCAGCACAGTTATCGCCAACGCTGTATACTCGCACGGAGTGAGTCTATGACACTGTGCCATCATCGTGGCATGAAAAACAATAATAATGGCACACAGACAGACCAAGGGGAGTTAAAGAGCAGATGAAAACGGACGCGGATCAACTGAAAACAATAATGCTGCATGGAACGGAAATGCTGTATTGGCTTAGAGAAAACCACGCACGAATAAGATACAGATCAGTATAAATATCACATGAAATACTCTATACCAACGCTGCCGCGTGGCAGGGAGAGGCTGTACACGCAAAGGAGAACAGCAAGGGCGGAGACATTGGAACCGAATATAACACGAAACAATTGTCGAGTGTCAATGTTTGGCGGCGGAGGAGCACACGAGGTGTGGGAGAGGCGTGGAGCATCGGAGTGGCCTGGAGCCAAGAAGGGTACAGGAAAGAAGATAGTACAGGACAGAAAAAGAGTACTGGGTGAGATAAAAAGGATTATTTGACGGAGTAGAAGCAGGTGTGGCGGAGGCGTGGAGTACAGGAGTCGTACAAAGGGCATACTCGAATACAACCAGAGGAAATGAGTGGAGGAAAATTCAGTATTATTATGATAATGATCAGTATTACCATTGGGTTATCACTGAAGGTAAAGAAGAGAAAAAGACTCGTACGAAATGCATGTTCAGGGGAGGAGGTAATGTTGTTGATTCAAAGGTTAAGACAACAAGGAAACGAAAACTTACTCCAATTTCTCCTCACACACACACACACACACACACACACACACACACACACACACACGCACGCACGCACGCACGCACGCGCGGACTCATGAGGAACGCGCATGCTCGCGCCGCAACAAAACTCTCGTCCCAGTGCATGACTAAGGCGAGTCAGCGATTGGCCAGCCAGCGACACACATTCACCTCCTTGCACCGCCTCGCTGTCTCGGAGACCCTTGCCTGAGGGAGCCTCGTGGTGCAGCAGACGCCATGAACGCCACTATCTCCCCAAAGTGCCTCAAGGTGGCTTTGGAAGATGTGAGTTTCACCAACATTATTCGACTGTATGTTAGTGGAGAAGTCTCGTTCAGCCGTGTGCTGCATATGTTTGAATGTGCTCAGGCTGTGATCGGCGGGTTGACGAGCCGTGCTTCTCCTGAAATCCTGTCTAATCACGTGACGAAGCAACAGCAAACACAAATCACGTCAGCTCCAAACTTTTCGGGCCCGGGAAAATGTTCTGGATGATTCATCATTGATCCTAAAATACAAATTATAGAGTGTAGGTACACTTTTTTTTAACTGATCCAGTGAGTAGCTTGCAAAGCCTTACAATGGGAACATGGATCCTCACCCCCTCTGCCCTCAAAGAACGTGAAGACTGGCCGGTTTTATGTGTGAGAAAACGAAGGGTCTGTCTGGTCTGTCTGGATAAGAGTGCAGCTGGCAAGCTGGCATAGCAGTACTGTAGGGGGAAGGAGATTGACCAAAAAAAGGGCTGAAATTTATTTATCATAATGGACTTTATGATTATCTATTGTTACTATAATTAGTGTTTAGATAAATAACTAACGAGAAACATACACCAGGGGGTGCGTCGCTTCACTCACCCACCGCCTTCACTCCGACAGCCCCTCCGAGCGAGCACCCACCCACATACCCTTCCCATTTTAAGCCTCTCATGGCAGGATCGATCAACTTACTCAGTTTTAGTGTTAAGCCTGCTGATTGTAGACGAGAAAACACTTCCTGGAGTTTGTTTAAATGAGACTGAGGGTCCTTAGAGACTTATTATGTCATCCAGGAAGGCAAAGACAGAATCATCCAAGAGACCTGCGAACACTGAGTTAATGAGACGTTGGAAGGCATTTTCTTGAAGGGGAAATGGCTTGACGGTGTGCTGAAGGCAGTTAGTTCCTTCGATTCCTCGTCCAGCGGGACTTGCCAGTACCCTGTCCGTAAGTCAAGTGTGGAGAAGACCCTATTTTGTGGGCCGATGGACACCAGAATGTTCTGCAGAACTGGTATTGGGTACCTTTCCTGTCGGCAATGTTTATTTAATTGCCTGTAGTCAACGACAGGACGGCTCGTGCCGTCCTTCTTAGGGACTAGGAACAATGGAAAGTTCCAGGGTGAGTTACTCTCATGCACACCTGCAAGCCTCAACGTGACCAGGGTAGATTCGTGGCCACCTAGCAGGACGTCTCCCGCCAGGCAACCTCGAATGGCCGCGGAGTCTTGCGAAAAAGAAGGAAGAGTCGGAGGAATAGGAGTGGAGTCGCATTGTGCTGTTACTGTACGTTCATTCGTCTGTGGCAGCGACTGCAAACAGTCCTCCGAAGACGACCGCTCGACCACGCATGTAAGGTCAGTTTGAGCCGTCGCTGCTACCAGCGACTTGGCGAACAAGGGTTTTGGGTAAGATAGTGTCGGTAGCAACGTGTCATTTTGGGTGATGTAACGCATCGACGGGCAAAGGTTGAGTTTAAATTTTGCCATGTCTTCTAAGGCCAAGAGAACATCATATGGAATGTTGAGGTCTTCCGTCAAGTGAAACGTGGCACTAATCTGTGGGAGATCGTCGTCTTGTTTGAAAGAAAGGAGAACTTTACCCAGGACTGGATAGTCTTCGCTGTCTAGACCTGCAAGACGCGCTGAAGGTGGTTCGAGGACAAATGCATGTTTCCCTTCCGTATTAAAAAAGTGTTCTGAGAGTCTGGAGGTTAATGACGTTGGCCGCCGCCCGTGTCCAAAAAGACACTTATGGCGGCACCGTTACACCTGGCCTTTACCGCCATGGCTACGAGAGGAGTTGACGGGGACAGTGCTAACCGAACGCACTCTTGGCGTCCGTTCTCGACATCCGTTTTCAATAGGCCAATGTTAACCCTCTTTTTCGTGTCCTTTGCATTTACTTCGACACTCTCCTGGCAACCTGTCATCTCGGAACGTTACGGTGGGTTTGGCTAGGCCGTTCGCTTGTCTTCCCCCGAGGTCTTACGAGCTTGGAGCGCCTTGCACTCCTGCGAGCTATGGCTCCTTGAATTATGTTAAGAACAGTATCGAGAGAGAGACGAATCCTTGCACCAGCACCTCGGAGAGGTGTGCCCTTTCTTACGGCAGTAGTTGCAGAAGAGTGTTGAGTACCTGCCGCGGCTCTGAGAGCGAGATGGTGAACGTGAGGGACGCCCCCTCCTGTCCGGGGAACCGGATCGATTGCCCCGTCTCCTCCGGTTGGGGTTTGACCTTTCAAACGACGGGCCCGATGCTCTTTCCGCTGTGAACGCTCGCACCGGCGTCGGGGCTTTATCATCTTTGACATGAATATAGTTTGTTGTATGTTCCAGTATGGAAGAGTTGGGCTTGAGTCCGTCATCTTCCTTGAGTTTCTCGAATATCTTATCGCTTACCCTCAGTAAGAAGTCTAAATAACTCAGTATGAGCCCTAGGTTATCAATGATAATGGCATGGTGTTCCGTTGCCCACTCAGAGGAGCTAAACTGCAAGATGACATCGCTCACAATCACCGATGAATGACGGACGGCCGAATGAGCAGGAACCTTCTCCCAACCGTTCCTAAGGTCTTCTTCCATCTTGAAAAGGACAGAAACTGGGCCTTGCTTTGACCGTGCCGCGAACACAGAGATGATCTGTTGGCGGAGGGATTTGAAAGATTTTGTCTTCTTAAAATGCAATCACTGGGATCCAAGAGGTCCCTCAAAACGTTAATTTTTTCTCTCATTTGTCGTTAAGCGACGTTTCGTGATGGTGTCATCTCCGTTACAAAGGAAGGTATGAACATCAATGCCGCCCTCCTCCCCTGTGAAGCTTTTGTGTCATCATGAATAATCGTCACCGCTGTAGGGGCAGCGTCAGTTTTGTTCTCATTTGGCATGATTTCGGGTTCTAATTTAGGCACGCCTTTACCGCTGCGCAAAAGTGTATAGTCAGCCTCGTCAGAATGTGTTACTTGCCCCTCCGTAGATTTTTTATTTATTTTATTTTTTATTTTTTTTACATCTACGCCTATAGCGCCGGTAGGCTTGCTTGAGGGGCCTGGATGGTGTTCGGCCCCAGCCCGTCATGGCGCAGGCAAGTGTTTATAGTGGCGCCATCTTCTCTTGGCTTATGCTGCCCCCCGGAACTCGTTCTTGATTCACTTGGACGGTTTCCTCTAGAGTCCGGGTTGATGGGTGGTCTTCAGGACAGCATGTGGGTAGTTTTAAGCCACTCGGCGGTGACAAAAATCCAAGGTGGTAGCGTGGGGATTCGAACCCGTGTCGTCCATCACTCGGTGAATGCGGGCCCATCACGCTACCACTCAGCCACCGCCTACCCATACTTTGTCTCTCTTTGACAATGCTTCTAAAAGTTCCGGGTCCTTTTTATACATCAGTTAATCAAGTTTTAATTTTTAATTTTTAAGTTTTATTCAACTCAAGCGACCCCAAGCGGGGTAATATAGAGAGGCAGCTCACAAAAGATACAAGAGCCTCCGCACTCCTGTCAATCACGATCTCTACATTTTGCCCGAAATCTTGCCAAATCTGTTCTCCGACTTACCAAAACAATTTTGTTCAATAGAAAATGCAGCAACCTTGCTTTTTCTCTTTCTTCCAGAGACTTCTGGCACCTAGCCAAAAATATCTCCTCCAATTTAACTTCTTCATCTTTCCCTCCTCTCCTTAACCCTGACGGCAGCACCACCGACTCATCTATCCCTATGGCTGAACTCTTCGCTCAAACTTTCTGTAAAACCTCCACTATGGACGATTCTAGGTATATTCCTCCAACTCATTCCCCGTCTGACTCCTTTGTGCCTGTTACTAAGATTCTTAAGAATGATGTTTTCTATGCCATCTCTGGCCTCAACCGTCAGAAGGTTTATGGGTCCCATGGAGTGCCTCCTACTGTCCTTAAAAACTGTGCTTCCGTGCTGACACCCTGCCTGGTCAAATTCTTTCGTTTCTGCCTTTCAACATTGTCTTTCCTTCCTGCTGGAAGTACGCTTACGAGACTTGCTTTCTAAACTACCCTCCTACGGTTTCAATCCTTCTCTCTGTACTTTCATCTCCAGTTTTCTTTCCGGCCGTTCTGTCTCTGTTGTGGTAGACGGTCACTGTTCTTCCCATAAACCTATCACCTATAAGAGTGGTGTCCCGCAGGGTTCAGTCCTATCTTCCACTATCTTTCGGTTACTTACTGATGATCTTCTTTCTATAACAAACTGTCCTATCCATTCCTATGGTGATGACTCTACTCTACATTGCTCGACATCATTTAATAGAAGTCCCTCCAAGCAAGAATAATATGATTCCAGGCTGGAGGCTGCAGAACGCTAGACCTCAGATCTAGCTATTATTTCCAATTTTTTCAAAAGGAACTTGGTGTACTTTAATGCCTCAAAAATTAAATTTTTCCACCTATCAACTCAACAGAATCTTCCAAACACCTATCCCCTATTCTTGAACAACACTCAGTCTATCCTTAACTCTAAATCTTAACTGGAAACTTCATATCTGTTCTTTCGCTTAATCAGCTTCCTCAAGGTTGTGCGTTCTGTTTCGTGTACGCCAATTCTTCTCCCCCATACATATGCTTCCCATATACTGGGACCTTGTCCGTTCTAGTATATTTTATGCCTCTAATGTGTTGGGGGCTCCACACACACAGCCCTACTAGACAGACTGAAGTCAAATAATCTTCGTGTCATTAATCCTCCTCCTACAAGCAGTTTTCGACCTCTTAAATTCCGCCGCAATGCTGCATCTCTTTCTATCTTCTATCGATATTTTCATGCCGACTGCTCCTTTGAACTTGCTAACTGCATGCCCCCCCCTCCCGCGGCCACGCTGCACTCGACATTCTGCTCTAGCTCATCCCTATACTGTCCAAACCCCTTATCTGGATCTGGATCTGGACAATAATGCGCAGGGCAAGAGTTAATTAACCAGCATTTTCACTCTTTCATCCCTTACACTGGTAAACTCTGGAAAAGCCGTCCTTCGTCTGTATTTCCTCCTGCCTACGACTTGACCTCTTTCAAGAGGAGCATACCATGACACCTCTCCATCCGAAATTAACCTCTCTTTTGACCATTTTGGACACTACTTTTTATTTTATTTTATAGGCATATATGGCAGCAATTAGAGGGCTTTTTTTCTACACTGTTTTTTGTTGCCCATGAGTTACTTCACTTCCTGTGAAAAAAAAAAAAAGTTATCACCTTTCGTGTTTCGAACCCGTCTTAGTTCGAAAAGGGCCGGACTTCACTCGTCTTGAGCCAGTCTCAGCACGAGACTCGTCCCAACCATGGCCCCATCGAAGGGGAGTCACCTTGTCGTGGTGACGGGGCTTGAAGCGAGGTCGGTGTCACCATCTACCGTGGTGGCTTCCCTACCTCGATAGGGCTTTATGTCCGCTGACCTCGTGGACCAAGTGCTCCCCCCTCACCACCGGTAGAGGAGGCCTACTGGTGATGTTGCCTGCGCCCGCCCTTTTACCACCTAGGGCAGGGCTACTGTCTCCCCACGTGTTTGCCGTGCGTGGCGTCCCGTATACTCTCCGTGCCCTCTCATCTGGGAGTTGAGTCCACCGCGGGGCAGGGTGTAGTTCCCCTCGGTGGGCAACACGCTCCTTTTGGTGGGAGGGTTGGGGTAAGACGGGCGGTTCAGTGTGGCCCCACTGAATCAATCGGCTGGTCATGCGCTGGCTAGGGTCAAGCGGTCACTGCCGGGTGGGCGATTGCAACGGTCCCGCGGCCGCCGGTAAACGCCTGGCAGTGGCTGCGTATACTTCCTCATTACCCCTGGGGCTGTTGGGTGCGGTCTGGCCCCAACATCCAGCCTCCCCTTGTTGGGCTCCGTGGTGGGTGGGGGTGTAGGGAAGTGAAAGAATGTTTTTGTTGTATGGGTAAGCCTTCCCTGTCCCGGCCTGCCTCTCTCCCTGACGTCCGCCTGTCCCCGGAAACTCTTACACGGCCCTCTCTCACCGCCACCTTGGAGCCTTTCACGGCTCCTGGTGGTGCTTCTGGGAAGACCCTACCCCCTAGGGGGTGCTCTACCCCCTCTGCCTCGCCCTCTACGGCTGGCGGTACCCATCATAGGGACCGCAGACAGAGAGCGAGACAAGTTCCCGGCCCTCGGGAACCCACTGTTGAGATTTTGCCTGGAAAGTTTGAGACTGCTAGCTTTGACAAATACATGACACTCAGGACCGTGAATGGCCAATCCATCATGGACCTCGACGTCTTTGAAGTTCACAGGTCCATCATGAAGGCTTGTGGCCGTGGCTTGCAGCCTCCTGGTGGAGGTGTCATCCCAGGAAGAAGCCTCTCGCCTCATTGCTTTATCTGACATGCCTGGTGCTGAGGTGTCGTGCAAGCCTCACGCCACCTTCAACCAATCTAAGGGAGTAGTATTTTGCAGGGACCTCCTGCGGTACTCAGAGGAGAGACTTCTGCAGGAGATGGCTGATGAGGGTGTGGTAGCGGTGCATCGCTTTCAGAAGAAGGTAGACGGTGTAATAACACCGACGCCGTCCCTTCTTCTGACTTTTAACAGTCTAGTCCTGCCTTCCTCCATTCACTGTGCCTGGTATAACTTACCTGTGAAAGCTTATGTCTCTAATCCTCGCCGTTGCTTTCATTGCCAAAGCTTCGGCCATGTAGCCCGCTCCTGCCGACGCCTTCAGCATGGCCTTCCTCCAGTTTATGTATCCTGTGGCGAAGTTGGACATGCAGAAGACTGCCCTGGCCTGGTGAAGTGCTATCACTGTGGGGGAGCACACCCGGCCTCCTCCAAAGAGTGTGACCGATACATGTTCGAAAAAGAGGTTCTGCTTGTTCACACTCAAGAGAGTGTGTCCTTTCCCCAGGCGAAGAAGCGTGCCTTCGCACGACTTCTTCGTCCGGGAGTTACATATGCTTCCATTGCTAGTCGAATTCTTCGCCGCCGAACACAGCCACCCATCACTCCTCGACTTCCGACACCCACTCCGCCATCCCAGACAGTGAATTTGAAGGAGCCTTCTGCTGCTGGTCAGCAGAAACGCTCCCGCAGTGAGGACTCCCTGGAGGAGAGTCCTCCTACCAAAGTCCAGCCCCCTCAGCCCTCAGCTCTCTCGTGCGTCTGTGGAGGCTGAAGTGGTGACGGCTCCTACCGTAATCAGTTCCCCAGAGACTCCGGCTGCTGGGCGGCCGGGGCGTTCTGAGACCATGTCGCAGGCGGTGGCCGGCCGACACCTGTGCCCTCCTCCTCTCGGCATCAAGATGGCGTCGGGGGGGAACCAGTCGGCGCTTCCGGGGGAGGGAGTGGTGACCCTACCCGGGTCTCCGCTTTTTTCCGCGGTAGGCTTGTGCCGTCTGCCGCCTCTAAAGCTAAGCCAAAGATCCCGGTGATGTGCCCTCCTGACACAAAAAGAGTCACAGGTACTACGAGGGCCCTTTCTAAGGACCCTCAAAAGCACCTTAACAAATAAAGTTCACTTTCTTACAGTGGAACTGTCGCGGCTTGCGTGCCTCCTGGGAGGAATTATGTGGCCTTGTTGCCCGTTTCTCACCTGCATGTGTGTGCATCCAGGAGACTATGGTCGGGGATGCTACCCCACCTGGTCCTCCAGGTTATCATGCAGTCTACTCTGCCCCTTTTCCTGGGCAGGGTAATAATGGTGGCACTGCCATCCTAGTTCGCCGCGATGTAAGCTTCACCACCCTCAACCTTAACACCCCCTTACAGGCTATCGCAGTGCAAGTATTTCTTCGCCGCCAATATGCGTTATGCAATCTCTATCTCCCTCCCAGCATTCCAGTTGAGAGGAGAGACCTTGACCACCTCGTGCATGGTCTCCCGTCACCATTCCTTTTGTTGGGTGATATGAATGGTCGCCACTCGTTGTGGGGTGACTGCTTGACCAACGCACGGGGTGCTCTACTCTCTTCTATAGTTGAAGATGAGAATTTGGGAGTTCTAAATTCCGGTGATATGACATCATTCCATATTCAAACCGGTACTTTCACAGCCATTGATGTTGCCTTTAGTTCCCCTAATGGTATTTTAGATTTTAACTGGCGGGTGTTGCCAGATTTGCATGGCAGTGACCATTTTCCAATCATGTTAACATCTGCAGAAGGCGAGCCGCAGACTCGTCTCCCTCGCTGGCGCCTAGAGATAGCAGACTGGCAGCTCTTCACAGAAGTCTGTTCCACAAACCGTACTGTTGACTGTTTTGACAGCTCTGACGAGGCGGTGATGTATCTTACAGATGTGATACACTCAGCTACCCTTGTATCCATCCCAAAGACATCGGGTCACTTTCCCAGGCGTCCCGTTCCCTGGTGGACCCCTGAGTGCTCATCTGCTGTGAAGGCGAAACGAGCTGCCTTCTCTCGCCTTCGTCGCAACCGGGGTAACCCACGTTATATGGAGGAGTTTCGAAAGGCTCGGACCCGTGCAAGGCGGATCTTGAAAGAGGCGAGACGTGCGTCTTGGAAGACCTATCTCTCCTCTCTTACCTCTCGAACTCCTCTCACCCAAGTGTGGAACAGAGTGAGGAAAATATCTGGTAAATTTTGTGTCCCTTTACCCCCTGTTCTGTCACACGCTAGTGCCACAGTTACTGATCTTGTGCGGGTTGCTGACCTCCTCGCAGATCACTTCGCTAGGGTGTCAAGAAAGGACACTACATCACATTTTGCGCAAGACCGTCGGCACGCAGAAACTTGCGAGATCAATTTTACCTCTCATGGGGGTGAATCTTATAATGTCCCCTCTTCTCACTCTGAGCTTCATTTGGCTTTAACGCAGTGTCATGATTCTTCACCGGGGCACGATGGGGTGCCATACGATTTTTTACGCCACCTGTCTCACGAAACACTTTCCTTTTTGCTGGTGTTGTATAATAAAATTTGGTATACCGGTGATTTTCCTGCCTCATGGGGTGTAGTTGTAGTTATTCCCATCCCAAAACTTGGGAAGGATCTTTTACTCTCTACAAACTATCGGCCTATCTCTCTGACATCTTGCATGTGCATGGTGTTGGAAAAGATGACAAATGACCGTCTTATGTGGTACTTGGAGAAGGGAAATCACCTGTCACCAGTTCAGTATGGTTTTAGAAAAGGGCGTTCTACCTTGGACGCCCTGTTGTCGCTAGAGTCTTCTATTTGTGCTGCCTTCGCATCTAGTCAGCACCATATCACGGTCTTCTTTGATCTTGAGAAGGCGTATGACACGACCTGGCGTCATGGAGTTTTACTTAGTCTGTATGAGTTTGGCCGTCGGGGCAATCTACCTATTTTTATTCAGCATTTTATATCTAACCGGTTTTTAAGGGTACGTATTGGGAACGTGTTGTCTGCAGCTCATCTACTTGAAGAAGGTGTGCCACAGGGGAGTATCCTCAGTGTCACACTCTTCGCTGTGGCTATCAACGGTGTTATCGGTGTAATTCCTGAAGGGGTTCGTGGATCCCTGTATGTTGATGACCTTTCGATCTCGTTTTCTGCGTCAAGAATGCCGTTAATTGAACGAAGGTTGCAGCTGACACTCAATAGAATTTCCCGGTGGGCTGAAAGTCGAGGCTTCCGATTCTCAACTGCGAAAACTGTAGTAGTGCATTTTTGTCGTATTCGTGGTGTTCATCCTGACCCTGATTTGTACCTTCATGGCCGTAGAGTTTCGTGCGTGGAGGAAACTCGGTTCCTTGGTCTAACATTTGATCGACGACTGACGTGTGTACCTCACCTCAGATACATAAAGGCAGCTTGTACGAAGGACATGTCTCTCTTGAGAGCACTAGCCCACACCTCCTGGGGGGCTGACCGTCAAACTCTCCTCCTCCTGCACAGGTCTCTTATTCTCTCCAAGCTGGAATATGGATGTGAGGTTTATTCTTCCGCTACGGAGGCCCGCATCCGTATTTTGGACTCTGTACACCATGCTGGTGTTCGTCTGGTCACTTGGGTGTTCCGGTCGTCCCCAATCTCCAGCATGCTTGTAGATGCTGGCGTCCTCCCCTTAGACTTGCGTCGCCAGTCCTTGATGATGGGATGCTGGTATCGTGTCCATCGTCTCCCAGACTCTGTGTCTTGTGTAACTATCTCCGGCGATTCCCGTTCTCCGCTTTTTGACGCCCGACCTAGTTACCCTAAACCCTTCGGATACAGAGTTGCATCAGTAATGTCAGAGCTGTCTGTCCCCTCTTCGCCTATCTGTCCCCATCGGGTTCCCAGGATAGGCTACTGGCAATTCCCACAAGTGTCAGTCTGCAGTCCAGCTATAGAGAATAAGAACTCCATTCCCGTTGAACAGTCGCATGCTTTATTTTTAGAGCATGCATCTAGCCATACGGGTTCAATTCCAGTGTACACGGACGGATCAAAGACTGGAGGTGTTGGTTTTGGTGTGGTCTTCCCTTCCTTTTGTCGTGGCGGCAGCCTTCCTGGTGTCGCCTCAGTTTTTACTGCAGAGCTGTCTGCCATTGTGTTTGCTCTGCAGTTAATTTTTACTCGCCCTCCATTCTCTTTTACAATTTTTAGTGATTCACGAAGTTCTCTTCTAGCGATAACGTCTTCTAACTCTCATAATAACTGTCCTTTAATCTTATCAGTTTTAGAGTGGTTGTACCTCCTCGAACGTCGTGGGTATGAAATAGGATTTTGTTGGGTCCCGGCCAATGTTGGGGTAGTGGGGAATGAGCGGGCGGACAGGCTTGCTAAGGAGGCGGCGGCCCGCGGTGCCCCGCCCTCCCCACTACCCTTCAAAGATTTATTTTCCTCTGTTCGCCTTGCCGTTCAGGCGGTGTGGCAGCGGAGGAGGGAGGCTCTAATTGCCACCACAAAGATGGGGGAAGTAACCACCTCGGCCATCCTGCCGTGGAGTTACGCCGAAGTGCGAGGTCGCCCGCCTTCGGACGGGCCACACTCGACTGACCCAAGGGTACCTCATGTCCGGAGATGTTGTGCCATACTGTGATGACTGCCTGGTCCCCTTGACTGTGCGGCACTTGTTGGTCGAGTGCCCCAGTCTGGGGGACTTGCGAGAACGGTATCTCTCCCGGTGCCGGGGGGAGGACGGTACCTACCGTCTCGCTCTGGTCCTAGGAGAGAAGTGTCTCACTCCCGGACATGAGGTAATAACTTTTATGGAGGAGGCTGGCCTCCTCTCTTAATTGTAATTTCTCTTACATTTTTAAGTTGGCTTACTTTTTTTTATACGATTATATTTCGTTTAAAATAGTAATACAGGAAATTACATTCGGCGCTATATGACCTCGATGTTGCGGCGCCATGAATGACAATATTAATCATTCATTCATTCATTCCCAACCACGGTTATAAATATGAGGCCAATCTCAAACTCAAGTCAGTCTCATCCTTCTCCTTACCCTCACAACACTTAAGGACGATCTGGTGACAAGTGTTTGAACCAACCACAGCAGACCCGAGTTTATTTCCGAGAAACAAGTGTATTGCGTGACTGTGTCCGACACCGTGGTTTTCCAGTTCCCTTTATCCTTGTATTTCATCATTGTTTTTAGTTGTAATTGTTTGAGTGATTGTTGGGTACATGTGAGAGAATTACGTGTGATTGAAATGTAATATATTTATATAATTGCTCTGATTCCTTCCTCTCATTTATTTCTGCTTTGTTGCGTCTGCCAAACTGAACCCCGTGTACTAACATTTTACCTCTAGACAACATCGTACCATAGTTCACTGAACTACCTCGTCTTGGTGACGTAACACTGCAGAGAGGGACAACCATCCCCCTTCTCTTCTCAGGAGAAATGGTACCGGACTGCCACACGGCAGACAGTACCGCAGACAGCTAATGGATCGTGGCTTCATCACCGGTTTTCAGTACCTCCGTGTTGATATTACAGATCCCATCTGACTTTCCACCATTCAACTTCCTGGCAGCTTCTCTCACCTCGGCATGGTGGAGTTTTGTCAGTTGGTGGATCAGTAGCAGCCACATACAAACCAGCCAGAGGAGCTGTCCGCTTGGCGACTTTACCATGAACGGCTGCCCGAGGTACTCGTCCCAACAAACCTGTCGCCCATACGCATCTGTTACTGTATGCCCATCAGCCTCATGGATAGTACTCGTCCGAGATGTGGAAGTCGAGCGAAGCTACTTTAAAGTTCGAAAGGCAGATCGAGGGTCGTTTACATTGAGACATCTCTCAATGTAAAGTCAATCTTCGGCGCTTCTATTGATCACGCTTCTTGAAATGAATCGCTGTACCCTGTTTGCTCGATTTCTAACCTGAATGCTTTGTGCGCTTGGACGGAGATCAGAGCTCATAAGACCCCTAAATCCCTCTTACACCTAGATCTGCTGAGGGAAGTGTCGTTTTAGCAATAATTATGTTCCGACCTACACGCAGAATACTGCACTTCCGATATTGAACAACAACAACAGCAGAATATCTAGATTGATAAGAAAGACAAGATATGATAAGAAATGCTAAGAAACAGGGTGTTAATGCGGCCGTCACGGGTCACAGGTAAGTCTGTGAGTCGCTTACTCAGCCTCAGCGGCCTCGCGCCTTCGCCACTCGGCGATCTCGTCTCGCATGTGGCGGTGGCACCGCAGGACGGCGTCCCTCTCGCCCTTGATGTGCAGGGTTCGCCTGACCCGCACGATGCTGACGCCGTGGCTCCGCCGCAGGTCCTCCAGCTGGCGGTCACTGGGTCCTGCGATGCGGGAGATGAATCTCTGAGGCACGGTGAGGCTGCGGTAGGCGAGGGAAGCTGTGGCGGGGGCGGCAGGGACGGTCACTGGTGCTGGGGCCTGGCCCTGAGGGGAAACCTCCCTGTCTGTGGCACTTGTACCGCCCCGAGAGGCTTCTGCGTGCTGGGGTGCCTCCTCTTGTGTCGCAGCGACATCAGGGGCTTGCTCCTCTTCTGTTGCAGCGACATCACAGGCTTGCTCCTCTTCTGCGGCAGGAACATCAGAGGTTTGCACCTGTTCTGCGGCAGCGACATCAGCGGGTTCTTCCTCTTCTGCGGCAGGAACATCAAAGGTTTCCTCCTCTTCTGCAGCTGCGACATCAGAAGGTTCTTCCTCTTCTGCGGCAGGAACATCAGAGGCTTCCTCCTCTTCTGCAGCAGCGACGTCAGTAGGTTCTTCCTCTTCTGCGGCAGGAACATCAGAGGCTTCCTCCTCTTCGGCGGCAGTGACATCACAGGCTTCCTCATCCTCGTGCGCCGCCTCGGCAAAGTCATCATCTTTCACCGGAAACACCCTATCCGGGAGATCGTTCTGTTCATTGCAGGTGTCATCGTCATTATCGGTGTTTTCTTCATGATCTTCCACGGCAAACACCTTTTCCAGGTAAACTTTCCATTCGTTGTAGGTGTCTTCATCGTTGTCGGTGTTCTCTTCATCGTCTTCCACCGCAAACACCTTTTCCAGGTAAACTTTCCATTCGTTGTAGGTGTCTTCATCGTTGTCGGTGTTCTCTTCATCGTCTTCCACCGCAAACACCTTTTCCAGGTAAACTTTCTGTTCGTTGTGGGTGTCTTCATCGTTGTCGGTGTTCTCTTCATCGTCTTCCACCGCAAACACCTTTTCCAGGTAAACTTTCTGTTCGTTGTGGGTGTCTTCATCGTTGTCGGTGTTCTCTTCATCGTCTTCCACCGCAAACACCTTTTCCAGGTAAAGCTTCCATTCGTTGTAGGCGGCGTCAGTGTTTCCATCAGTATGCATGGCCATCTTTCCCTTGCCGGGCTTCTGTTCCAGTGGCCATGTTGTGGGAAGGCCCTGGAATTGCTGACTGGCCAGCTGAAGGCCGACCTTGTCATCGTAGATGTACAGGAAGAAGCTGCCAGGTCGGACTCCATCCAGCAGCGCCTCCAGGAACTCTTCGAGGCTAACGCGGGCCTTGCGAGTTGCACCGCGGCGGTACGCCACACAGATCTTGACCTGCGTGGCTTCGGCGTCTGGTTTCCCGCTGCACCTGAAGAGGTACTCCAGGTCCAGCGGGGCAGTGAGGGAGGTGGGGCCGGACGCCTCCGGGAAGGCGAAGACGGCCACCCCCCGCGAGCTGAGGGCTCGCCAGCACCCCCGACGCCGGCAAAGGGTGATGGTCACCTTGCGGGGCCGCGCCCCACCGCTGGCGCCGCCGTCGGCGGCCAGCACGACGCAGGTGCCGAGCACGGCGCGTCGGATGTCTTTGCTGCGGGCTTTAGGGAACATCTCGTTCACTACTTTTGTCTTCATTTAATTGTAAATGTTTGACAAATGTTATGGTGAACGAGGCGGCGGCAGTTACAACAGAATGAGCTGGTGGCGGCCGCCGCCCCTTGCACGGCAGAGCCTGCCCCCACTGCTGCCAAGGCTCAGTTTCCTGCACTGTGTGTGTGTGTGTGTGTGGTGAGAGAGAAAGAGATGCACAACTAACTACAATATTTAAAGGGTAACTATTTAAAGGGACAAATGAGAAGAAAAGTAATGAATAGAGGGACAGAAAAGTGGAAACAAAAACAAAAGAAAGCGGGAATAAAAGGGAAAAACGAAGCAGACGACCCCCCCCAAAAAAAAAACCAAAGAAAAACGAATGAGAAGTAAAATAGAAACAAAGCAAGAAAGGCTTAACTACTACTACTACTACTACTACTACTGATGATAATGATAATAACAATAATTGCAGTAATAATGATATCAATAATCATCGATAATAATGTTTGTCGTGATCATAAAGTAGTAACTGACCAATTCTAAGAAAGGAAATCACTCTTGTAACACGTAACAGGTCATTGCTGTTTCCCAAATCAACAAAATATTCAGCAGGCGTCAGGGCAGCAGCGCGTGACTCCGACCCTTCACTTTAGATCCAGCCACAGACTTTACTATCCGTATTGTCTTGAAAGTAAAATACAATGAATTGGTTATGATGTGAAAGGTTCATCTATTCCTTATATTATAGATGGAAGAAAATAAATATAAATCCATTTTTTTCCCTCACGTACATTCAGTAATAAAATTGTTCCTTACCAGTCTTTATGGATAAATGAAGAAATATGATGTTAAAGGAAAATAAAATCACTTACCGAGCAAAACTTATAGAAACTAATAAAAATTAAAAAAACGCTCGGAAATACGTCACCATGAAGAGATATATCCTCAGCGTCTCTTTACTACTGCTACGTTATCGCGACGCCTTCCTTATGACGTACTTAGTTTTTTTATTATTATTTCTAGTGCATTCATTTATTCTTGTGTTTCCAGGGAACGCTCATGTGTGTGTGGGGGGGGGGTGTTGATGCGTTGTGGTGAGGAGCAGTGGAGGGGGAGAGGAAGGGGGTTAGTGTGTCGAGGGGGTTGGAAAAGTTGATGGCAGGGGTGGGGTTAACGGGTGGGGAGAGAGGGGGAGGGGGAGGCGCCGTAGTTGGGGTGGTGGTGGTGGTGGTGGTGAAGGGTTCGGTGGTATGAAGTGGTGGTGGTGGTGGTGGTGGTGGTGGCTCGGTCCATTTCAGATAAAATCCCTTTGAAAACTTAACAATATGGCGGGCGATATACGTATTTATGAATGTTCTTATGTTATTATTATTCTCCCTTCCACTTTACTTCACTCTTTCAACATTTTTCTCTTTCTCAATCTCTCCTTCCCTCCCTCCCTCCCTCCCGTAGAAAACTTAACAATATGGCGGGCGATATACGCATTTATGTTTGATCTTATGTTCTTATTATTCTCCATTCCACTTTATTTCACTCCCTCAACATTTTTCTCCTTTCCAATCTCTCCCTTGCTCCCTCCATCCCTCCCTCCTTCCCTCCATCAACCCCTCCACTCACGCCTCATTTCCTCCACTGTGGTATACCTCCGACACCAGCCTGATGGAGGGTAATGTCTCCCTCCTTTCCCTCCATCTCTCTCCTCCCTTCCTCCTTCCCTCTCCCTTCCTCCCCTCTTCCCTACAGCCTGCCATCCATCCATCTCCCTGTCTCCTTTACTCCCTTCCTCTCCCTCTTCCCCTTCCGTCATTACGCCTCTCTCTCTTTTCTCTTTTTCTATATTTTTATTCTCTCTCTCTCTCTCTCTCTCTCTCTCTCTCTCTCTCTCTCTCTCTCTCTCTCTCTCTCTCTCTCCCCAATAGGTGGCCTCACTCATTCTTTTCTCTCTTCTCCAAGTCAGTCCCGCGAGAGAGAGAGAGAGAGAGAGAGAGAGAGAGAGAGAGAGAGAGAGAGAGAGAGAGAGAGAGAGAGAGAGAGAGAGAGAGAAGGAGGAGGGAGGGAAAAAAACAGACGAAGGAGCCTTTTTGTCAACACAGAGGCAATAAGTCTTTTCTTTCTTTTTCTTTGCTTTTTCTTTTTTTCTTTTCTCTCTCGACTTCTAATTTCGGTCCATCCTTTTACGATTTCACCAGACTCATTTCTTTCCCTTGTGTTTTTTTTTTTTCTCTACACTCTCTCTCTCTCTCTCTCTCTCTCTCTCTCTCTCTCTCTCTCTCTCTCTCTCTCTCTCTCTCTCTCTCTCTCTCTCTCTCTCTCTCACTTTAAATCCCTCCTTTTTCGTCTCAATCCTTCTCTTTAACCTTTCTTTCTTCCTTTGATCCTTCTCTATCACACCCTCTTCCTAATCGAGAGAGAGAGAGAGAGAGAGAGAGAGAGAGAGAGAGAGAGAGAGAGAGAGAGAGAGAGAGAAGAGAGAGAGAGACCTGACCTTACCTGAGTATGCGGGTGAATTGTTTTCACCTCAGGGAACTAGACGTCCCTGCCCTGCATAGTCTCAGGTCACCCTTGGACAAGGTGTAATACCTGATCTGTCTCCCGTGCCAGGGTCACGGTGAAGCCTCTGGGCAGCAGCAGTGGTGGATTGGACTGCAGGCAGAGGATCTCTTTATGAGACAATGGCTGGAGTTCCAGGGTCCTAGTCAGCTGGACCGTGCCTAATTATTTAGGCCTGCGGTGTAGAGGAGTGTGGCGACCTCTACACTAATAAAAGCCTCCCTGGGAACCAGTTGTCGGTGTGAGCTCCCCGTCCCTCCCCTCTATCGACGGTACTCCCATCTTTATTCTGCATAACAGCTGGTTCTTGTTTTTTTTCTCCTGAAAGAGATATCTTCCGTGGGCCATTTGAGGTTGTACCTCCCGGCTTCTAGGTGGAGTTTCTGAGGGTTTATCTTATACTCAAGGAATATTTCAGTCTTTTGGTCTCTCAGGAAGGGCGTCTGATACTCTCTAGAGTTGGTGGAGAACACCTGGTGACAGGTGCCACTGGCCAGGCCTCGAAAGGGTCGCAGAGTTGGGTTAGACGTTTCGGAAAGTGGGAACGAATTGCTGGTTCCTCTCCTCCCTTGCCAGCTCTGCTCTGTGTGACTACGCCGGCCCCGTGCTATGGGACAAAACTTCGAGGACAATAGCTGAAAAGCGCCGGGTTGTGAGAGTCTCTCTCGTGACCGAGGCTCAGGACAAGCGATTGGTCTTTGAGGCGTTTTCAAGACCCTGTGGGAGTGAACTCCCAGTGTTGGAGGCATCTAACACAGCAGTATCTAATTTCCATGCACAATTTTTATACAATTCAATTTATGGTCACAATTTAAAGTATTTCGAAAGCGCTTTTAATATTTGCCCAAACTGTTAACTCGCTTAAAATTCTAACAATGCCTTCGAACCTTAAGTGTGACGTCTGTCCCGGACGTTTTGC
>NC_066572.1:6963469-6997762 GCF_024679095.1 Eriocheir sinensis
CCAAAGGAGGTCCAATACAGGACACATCGTGAGCGAGGCTGGAGTACGCACTGATCCTGAGAAGGTGGCTGCGGTAAGGACTGGCCGACACCCACCAACGTGAAGGGCTGCGGAGCTTCCTCAGGTTGTGCTCCTACTACCGCAGGATTGTGAAAGGCTTCGCTACGATTGCTGCACCACTGCACCTCCTGACGAAGAAGGGGCGCAAGTTTGAGTGGACAGTGGAAACTCAGGTTGCCTTTGAGAAGCTCAAGGAGGCCCTCATCAGCTCGCCCGTACTCACCTACCCAGACCCCTCTAAGCCTTTTATACTGGCTTGTGATGCCAGTGATGAGGGGATTTGTGGAGTGCTGTCCCAGGCATGTGCCGACATGGAACGGGTTGTGGCCTACTTCAGCAAGAAGCTCACTCAGCCGAGAAAAACTATTGCGTGACCGGAAAGAACTCCTGGCAGTAGTCAAGAGCCTTGACTTTTCCATGCTTACCTGTACGGTGCAACTTTCACCATCCGCACGGATCACGCTGCGTGCGGTGGCTGAAGTCACTGAAAACCCTGAAGGCCAGCTTGCTCGCTGGATGGGTAAACTAGAGCAGCATCACTACACTATTGTGCACCGATCTGGACTAACACACGGTAACGCGGACAGCTTGAGCCGGCGCCCCTGCCTACCTGAGTGTCAACATTGCCTCCAGAGGAAGCGTCCAGAATATGTGCCGCCGCACTACAGTGGAACAGACAGCGGAGGTGCCATGGGAAGACTTGGGAAAACTGCAACAGGAGGACCGAGATCTGAGACCAATTACCGTGGCTGAGTCAGTCGTCAACGCGACCTGGGTGGGAAGTAATCTCGAGAGAAAGCCCTACCAAGAATTACTGGACTCAGTGGGACACTCTTCGGATGGACAACGGGGTGTTGCAGCGACGCTGGGTCTCTCATGATGGTCTTGACCACTACTGGTCCACGGTGCTACCTATGAAGTCACGGGAAGGCGTCTTGAAAGAAATGCACGATTGCATCACCAGCGGACACCTTGGGGTAAAGAAGACACTGAGTCGCCTGCGCCAAAGGTTCTACTGGGTTGGCATGAGGAAGGACGTGGAAGAATGGTGTCACGCGTGTGAGGTGTGCTGTGCAAAGAAGGGCCCCAAGCGCCACCGTGCCCCATTACCTATACCAGGTTGGAGCCCCATGGAACGGGTGGCAGTTGATATATATGGACACTTGCCTCTGACGACGAACGGAAATAGGTACATCTGCGTCACAATGGATTACTTCACCAAGTGGCCGGAAGCCTACGCCATCCCTGACCAGGAAGCCACTACCATCGCTAAGGTCTTGGTGGAGGAGTTCTTCAGTCGCTTCGGTGTGCCTAACGAGCTCCATTCCGACCAGGGAAGGAATTTTGAGTCAACAGTCCTTGCTGAGTGCTGCAAGCTTCTGGGTATCAAGAAGACCCGGACCACCCCTCTGCACCCACAGTCAGTTGGATTGGTGGAGAGGTTTAATTGGACGTTGGGCCAGGAGTTGGCCAAGCAGTGCAACAATGATCAGTCTTCATGGGATCAGAAGCTGCCTGCGCTTCTCATGGCCTGAGTCTGCCGCCCACGAGACTACGGGGTATTCACCAGCAAAGCTGATGTTTGGACGTGAGCTGCGATTGCCAGTGGACCTACTGACAGGAAGGCCTCCTGGGGAAAGCCTTCAAGGGACGCCTCCAGTTTTGCCCGTCAACTAGAGGAACGACTGGAAGAGGTGCACCATCAAGTCCAAGGTGCCTTGAAGTTCTCCGGGGAGGCCATGAAGCGCGATTACAATATGAGGGCAAGCCACGTTGACTTCAAGGAAGGAGACCAAGTCTGGCTTTACAACCCGCAGAGGAAGAAAGGACAGTCTCCGAAGTTACAGAGCCCCTGGGAAGGCCCTTACACTGTGCTAGAACGCCTCTCCGACGTGACTTACCGAATCCGGAGAACGGAAAAGACCAAGCCGAAAGTTGTCCACGTCAACCACCTATGGAGGTACCACGGTCCGGGAAACTACACCTGGAACAACTACAGACACCCAGCAGCCGACGAAATCGCAAGGGACGTCCAGGACCGAGAGGAGGTCGACGACGACATAAGCCTTCTGAACCTTTCAGCCGAGGGAGATAACCTCCCGGCTTCGGCAGATGTTCCAGGGACACCCCAAGAAGCGGACGACGACGAGGCGCACCAAGAGACAGACGTGCAGGAGGCACCGAGCAGAAGACAGACACAACGCAGGCGTCCACAGCGATACGACGATTATTATGTTTTTGATTAATTCTCTTACGTTTGTATATAGTTAAGTGTGTGATCGGGACGATCACAATTAAGAGGGGGGGATAGTGTTGTGCTGGAAGCTTCCCCCGGCGACCATAGGCCTCTAGAAGGCTCCCGGGGTCTTTTCCGTTTGGCGTACAGCGCTAAAAGTAATTTTAATATAGATTTTTCTATGTATTTTTGTTCGTAGAATCAGAATATCACATTATTTTTTTGGAGAAATTAACAGTTTTTGAGTCATTTGCCTTTAAAGTTATTTTCTTCCTATCTATTACTGAAGGAATTCAAACTTTAAAAAGTCGTAATATTCAGTATTATATACAATTTATGGATCTTTTCCGTTTGCAAACCTTCAGCAGTCATGGAAACCTTTGAGAAATCAATTCAAGGACTTTTTTACTCTTGAAATATGGGATAATGTTTACGAAAGCGCGTCGCCTCTGGTGCTGGCCGCAGCAGAGGCTGCAGCAGGTGTTGCGAAATACCTCCTCGCTGAAATAAGTCCACATATACATGAGGGGGTCAGGGAGGGCGTAGCACCCTGGTTATTAAAGAGGGGTCGAGGGGCGCAGCCCCATCAAGTAAATCGTAAAGTTCGGTTGGAGTAGTTTAAATATGCTCCCCGACCTAAACCCTCTGCGAGCTATTTTGAGGCTGCGGCGGCTGCGGCGTTGCCGCAGCCAGCAGAGAGGCGACGCACTTTCGTAAACATTATCCCCTATTTTCAAGAGTAAAAAAGGAGAAAATAACTAAGGAAAATAACTTAAAAACTGTTCGTTTCTCCATAAAACGGTTGTCATATTCGGATTCTACGGACAAAATACATAAGAAAATCTATATTAAAATTAATTTTAGCGCTGGAAGCTTCCCCGGCGACCATAGGCCTCTAGAAGGCTCCCGGAGAAACGAGCAAGGGGCGGAGGAAGGCGAGCCGTCCGCCCCACGGGCGCAGCCAGGCGCCAGGCAGGAAGTGTTGCCAACTCGCATATATTTTTGCTACATGTTCTTGTATGATCTGAAATATACTGTAATATTCTAGACTGTACTGTTCTGGATATATATAGGAGAAGAGGGCGAGAGAGTCCCAGTCCCAGTCATAGTAAGCTAGTGGTAAGTGAAGAGTCAGAGTGAAGTGTACTACTAAAGAAGAATATTAAACTACAGAAACTGTGCAAAGTGTTTACATATCTCCCTCCCACGGAGTCTCCTGACGGCGACACGGAACCCAAGTAACACGTCCGGCATAACAATATATATATATAAATTTTATTGACGCTGTTTTTCGAGTGTATACATGTGTGTGTGCATGTGTTTGTTCACTGTTCCAGGTGTCCCGTGGGAGCCGTCTGGGTGGCTGGCGAAGAGCGTGGCCGGGCTGTGGCTCCTGATGGCAATGACGCTGTGTTCCGTGTACTCGTCTAACTTGATGGCCATGATGATCAGCCCCAGGGTCGTGTTTCCCTTCACCAGTCTGGAGGAGCTGGCTACAAGCGACGTGCCCGTGGCGGTGATAGCCGGGATGACGACTCACGTTTCGATCATGGTGAGTTGGCCCGCCAGAGCGAGATTTGACGGGATGGTGACACGTTGATGGACCATAGTGAGTTGACCAGCCCCGGTGATGAGTGGCGGGATGATGATGCGCAGGCAGGTCATGGTGAGCTGACCTGCCCACGGTTGACGAATACCAGAAAGTGATACACGACTAGGTTACAACGACAGTTGTGCCAGATGAGAAATACCTATGTCCCAAGACTGAGGCATTTCATATGTAGCTAAAGCCATATTGCTTTACTAGTGTGATATATTTAGGTCCCAAGGCTATTTTACTTGACTTTGTACTAGCGATTGTACTCCGAGGAAGCTGATGATTAATGGCGATAGGGCGTGTTTTGCTGCGTTTATCTGGTAAGGTCTAAGACTTTTCCTTCTAAACTTTCTTTTACCCTGTATCATGCATCTCTCCAACTTATGCTTGCTGGCGCTGGGAGGGCGTCATGTTGCTAGAGTGCTTTTACCTTAAATTACCTTAATAATTACTTGCTTTACCAAGCCATTAATATTGACCTTTATCTGAGTTGCCTGGTGCTAGGAGGGATGTTACGCGTTCCATTTTAGGCGGGTCTTTGTCTTGGTTTTCGGTTCCCTTAACCTGAACAGTTTCAATTAGTGCCTTCACCCACAACCCATTTTCGGATCACGGTGACTCAGCAGAATCCATTGTAATACTCATTTCTACAATGTATTATGTTTTGCTGATAATTATGGTCTCCAGGGAGTACCTGTGAGCCATAAACGATAAATACAGGTGGTTGTTTTTTTGTTCAAACATGGATATGTGCTGAAGACCATGAAGAAAGGGTTAAATGTGATGGGTTGCCGGCGAGGAGGAAAAATAATATATTCTTATTCCAACATCCTGGCGATACAAGGGGCGGTCCTTCGTGGAGGTCACACAGTGGTTGTTTGCGAGCACAGTTGCATAAAATGTCACCGGTGCCACTAATCGTACTGGACTAGTTGGATGATCTCTTTTCGAGTATCTTCCTAGTAACTCAGCCTTGCGTTTATCTTCTCGTATTATTTTTTCCAGAACGATGACTGACTGATATAGAATAAAATATACACGTTTCACCTCCTCCATTGTATCTTACACACCAAAATCATGATTCTTCACCGAACAACAATGCCTCACCTTACTCATCGTCCTTGTCCAAAGCGAGTACAGCTTTGCTTAAAACAATTTCGATGCAGCTTCGTGTCTGGACATCATGTTTTTTTTTTATATAAACATTGGGCGGGCTCAGGTGTGTCCCGTCATTCAGCCGGACCCAAACCCAGTTATGATTTTAACCCAAACCGGAATTTTGAGTTTTGTGTCAAAATGGAAGAGGCTACTTAAACCATTTTGCTTCACCAAACTGTTATGGTAATTATATTATATTTAGATAAATATCAACTGGTGTCATGTGGTGTTGTATTACGTTTTAAGTGTTTTAGCATGAATGTTTTAAAGACACTTTGCTTCATTAAACTCAACATTTGCCTCTCTGATTCAGGATGCCGAGGAAAACTCTCCTCTCGGAAGCCTCAGGAAAAAATTACAGGTGTACGGCAGCCAACAAATACAGTCAGCGATTAAAGGGACGCTGATTGGCAAGCATACTACTCTCGGTCCTGACATCTCTATGCTACATGTATTACACACTGTTTTCTCCGAGGTGAGCTGTTACTTTGTAGCAATGCGTCTCATGTAACAATGGTGAGCGCCTCTTTCTCGAACTTCAGTTGGTCTCTGCCGATACATGCTGTGTTGAGCGGTTAGGCGCTCCTCTTGATTGAAGGTTAGTTCCTCCTTTGCGATGACGTATGATAACTGTGAGACAAAACAATGTGTATACGGTCCCTAACATGGCAGCAACGCTTGGCTCCTTGAAGGTAAGTTGGTCCCTAGAACTAATCTGTTGCCACAACGAGACGAAACTTGAGGTGCTGCAGCTGATGTGTCTTGTGCCCGGCAGGTTGGGGAGTGCACTGTTTACATGATGCCCCGCGGCTTCCTGGGCCCCGCGCTCTTCACTTACGTCCTCCCAAAGGGTTCGCCGCTGACCAAGCGTTTCAACCCCATGTACGTGTTGCTGAATCTCTGGCTTACTGCACTCAATATTCTTTCACGGTTTCTGTATTGTCCTTTTTCTTCTGGTCTCACGCGTCTTATTCACTCACTTTCTTTTCACATTTTCTAATGTTTCTTTCTATTTTCTTCTTCGTTACATTTTTTTCTCTCTTACCCACTTCCCTCTGAGACGATGAGGCCAGGCAATGGCAAGATCAGTAGTTGGGGGGACACCTACTACTGGTCCGGCATGAACAATGGTGCCCGTCTTAGAGAAACAGTTCTAGGTATCTCCACTCAAGTGCAAAGGTTTGTGGTTCAGGTTACTCCACTTAATGACATTTAATGCGAGGGAAGCTGGATCACACATTGGACTTTATGTCTCTTGTTGCAGAGTACGCTCCTACCGAAATATGTGAAAGTGAAGAGAATGAAGTGTTCTATTCTAAAATCAACTCCGTCTTAGACCAGTGCCCCCTCAGGACACACTTATTGTCTTGGGCGACTCCACTGCTACTAGCGGCACTGGAAGGTTGGCTACGAACAATCTGTTGGTCCCCAATGGCTCTGGTACCATGAACTCTTAACAGCTCTCTCCTGAATTTTGAAAGATCCTAGAGGCTGAGAATTGCAGGCTCTCGGTACCACAGACCAGAGCTGCACCCCTGGACTTGGTATAGCAATGCAGGAGTGGTAACTAAGGAGATTGGCTGAATTCTTATGAGTACTCATCGTAGGATCCTTCAGAACTGCATGATTTTCCGGAGTGCTGAGTTATCTGCAACTGATCATAATTTTGTCGTTGCAAAGCTCAAGCTTCGTATCACCTCAAGAAGAATATCGAGATGCAGCAATATTGAGTTCCATCTAGAAAGACGGAAAGACCTGGCATTTTTTTTTTTTTTTTTTTTTTTTACAGAAAAGAAGAGAGTTCCAGGGCGTGAAAAAAATAAAACAATAATGAAAAACAGCTCGCTACTTACTGGTCCTGAATAGATGTCAAAGGAGTGGCCAAAAAGAGAGGTCAATTTCGGGAGGAGAGGTGTCCTGATACCCTCCTCTTGAAAGAGTTCAAGTCGTAGGCAGGAAGAAATATAGATGAAGGAAGTTTGTTCCAGAGTTTACCAGCGTGAGGGATGAAAGAGTGAAGGTGCTGGTTAACTCTTGCAAAAAGGGTTTGGACCGTATAGGGATGAGCTTCATTAGAAAGTCGTATGAGGCGACGCCGCGGGAGGGGGAGAGGCATGCAGTTAGCAAGTTCAGAAGAGCAGTCAGGGTGAAAATATCGATGGAAGATAGAGAGGCAACATCGCGACGGAATTTAAAAGGTAGAAGACTATCAGTAAGAGGAGGAGAGCTGATGAGACGAAGAACCTTAGACTCCACTCTGTCCAATAGAGCTGTGTGAGTGGAGCCCCCCCACACGTGAGATGGATACTCCATACGAGGGCGGACAAGGCGCCTGTATATGGATAGCAACTGTGCGGCGGAGAAGAACTGAAGGAGACGATACAGGACGCCCAACCTCGAGGAAGTTGAATTAATGAGAGAGATGTGAAGTTTCCAGTTAAGATTTTGAGTTAACGATAGACCGATGATATTTAGTGTTGAAGAAGGTGACAGTTGAGTGTTTTCGAAGAATAGGGGATAAGTGTTTGGAAGATTGTGTCGAGTTGATAGGTGGGGAAATTGAGTTTTCGAGGCATTGAAGGACACAAGGTTCTTTCTACTTCAATCGGAAATGATAGTAAGGTCTAAGGTGAAGCGTGCACCAGCATCCAGTTTGGACTCATGTACTTCCTGTTGGGATAGTATTTTATTGTAAGAAGTTGCATAATGCAGAGTTGAATCGTCGGCGTATGAGTGGACAGGGCAGTTTATTATGGAAAGAAGATCATTGATGAATAACAGGAAGAGAGTGGGTGATAGGACAGAGCCCTGTGGGACACCACTGTTAATAGGTTTAGGGGAAGAACAGTGATCGTCTACCACCGCAGAGATAGAACGACCGGAAAGGAAACTGTAGATAAAGGAACAGAGAGAGGGATAGAATCCGAAAGAGGGAGGTTTAGAAAGCAAAGACTTGTGCCAGACTCTATCGAAGGCTTTCGATATGTCTAGCACAACAGAGGAAGTTTCACCGAAACGGCTAAGAGAGGATGACTAATAGTCAGTTAAGAGAGCAAGAAGATCGCCAGTAGAACGTCTCTTGCGGAACCCATACTGGCGATCAGATAGAAGGTTAGAAGTGGAAAGGTGCTTTTGAATCTTCTGGTTAAGGATTGATTCAAAAGCTTTAGATGGACAGGAAGGTAAAGCTAAGGGGCGGTAGTTTGAGGGATTGGATCGGTCACCCTTTTTAGGCACAGGCTGTACAAAGGCATACTTCCAGCAGGAAGGAAAGATAGATGTTGATAGGCTGAGACGAAAGAGTTTGACCAGGCAGGGTGTCAGCACGGAGGCAGTTTTTGAGGACAATAGGAGGCACTTCATCGGGACCATAAGCCTTCTGAGAATTGAGGCCAGAGAGGGCATAGAAAACATCATTATGAAGTATCTTAAAATCAGGTATACAGGAGTCAGAGGGGGGATGAGTAGGAGAAATATGCCCAGAATCGTCCAGGGTGGAGTTCTTACATAAAATTTGAGCGAAGAGTTCAGCCTTCGAGATAGATGAGACGGTGGTGCTGGTGTCAGGGTAAGAAAGAAGTGAAATTGGAGGAAATAGTTTTGGCTAGGTGCCAGAAGTCACGGGAAGAATTAGAAAAAGCAAGGTTTTGATATTTTCTATTTATGAAAGAGCTTTTGGTAAGTTGAAGAATATATTTGGCACGATTCTGGGCAGAAATATTAAGATCATGGTTAGCTGGAGTGCGAAAGCTCTGGTACCTTTCGAGCACGAGAACAAGCATGATTAAACCAAAGTAGAGAAAGTACGTGAAATGTATGCCTCCATTCCAGAGACAATCACCTTTGTGATGTGCTGGGCACACACAGAGGAGTCTCTCTCCTGGAAGCAGTAATCATTCCACGGGAAATCGGAAAAGTACATCCACAGGTCGTCCCACCGAGCTGAAGCAAAATGCCAGAAGCATCGCCTCTTCGGTGGGTCCAGAGGATGTACAGGAGCGATAGGACAGGATACAGAAATAAGGTTATGATCGGAGGAGCCCAACGGAGAGAACAGTTTGACAAAGTAAGCAGAAGGATTAGAGGTAAGGAAGAAGTCTAGAATGTTGGGCCTGTCTCCAAGATGGTCGGGAATACGAGTAGGGTGCTGAACCAATTGCTCTAGGTCGTTGAGGAGAGCAAAGTTGTAGGCTTGTTCACCAGGCTGGTCAGTGAAAGAGGATGAAAGCCAAAGCTGGTGGTGAACGTTGAAATTTCCCAAGATGGAGATTTCCGCAAAGGGAGGGTGAGTCAAGATGTGCTCCACTTTAGAGTTCAAATAGTCAAAGAATTTTACATAGTTGGTAGAGTTAGGTGAGAGATAAACAGCACAGATGTATTTAGTAATAGAATGACAATGAAGTCTTAGCCAGATGGTGGAAAATTCAGAAGAGTCAAGGTCGTGGACACGAGAGCAAGTGATGTCGTTGCGTACGTAGGCGCAACATCCAGCTTTAGATTGAAATTTAGGATAGAGATAGTAGGAGGGAACAGAGTAGAGGTTGCTGTCAGTAGCCTCAGAAACCTCACTGTGATTGGTTGTTGACTCCTATGACGTAATTGCAAGCCCCCGCCAATCAGTAGCCTTTCCATCATAGCAAGGTATTAACAACGTTGCTTTGCCTCGTTTCTGCATTCTGAGTTTAGCAAGGTTGTTGAGTATCAACGTCGTTGTTTTGTTTTCTCTGCATCTCAGCCCAGGTCCTTCAGCCTCTCGAGATGGAACAAAGTAGTGTTGCATCTCGAGATTCTTCTTAACCTGACATGAAGCTTGAGTGTTGCAACAGCAAGCCTGTGGTCAGTTGTAAAGAACTCAGCACTCCGGTAAACCCTGCATTTTTGACGGATCCTCCAACGAGTACTTACGAGAATTTGGTCGATCTCCTTAGCTACCCCTCCGGCATCGCTATACCAAGTCCAGCGATGCAGCTCTGGTCTCTGGTACCAGGAACACGCAATTCTTAACCTTCTGGATTTTACAAAATTCAGGAGGAGAGAGCTGTTGATGTTTCTCGTACCATATCCATGGGGACCAACACATAATTCGTAGCCAACCCTGTCAGTGCCGGTAGTAGCATATAGTGAAATGATTATATAAAAATAGTAACTTTTTATATAAGTATCTTAAAATGATTATAATACAAGATAGTCAACATATTGAAGTGTTCATATACGAATTTTTATGCAAATATTTTAATTTTTGTGGCGTCAGAAAGGTTTTTCGTCGCGGCGTGAAATGAGTCAGATTCGGCGAATTTTCGTCGCGATTTCTGGTCAAGCTCGAGCAAAAACTACTAAAGCTAGGTAGGCGTGCTTGGTGGCAAATGAAAGCTCTATTAAATAAGATTAAGAATCAGAAACAAAATGTAAAGCACTATATAAATAAAAATTTAAAAAAAAGCAAAAATCTAGGACGTGTCCAAATCGCGGCAAAAGGGCCGAAAAATAGGCTATTTTGTGACGGCTCGATGACAAACTTGGAATCGAGCTATCAAAACCTCCTTCGAGCTGGTCAAACTACATTGCCAAGAGGGCCTTCATGCCAAATTACAGCCTTCTAGAGGCAACAGCAATGCCACACAAGACAAAAACGGGAAAGTGTCTGGAGTTCGTCAAAATCGCACTCAAAAGGATTTACGTTTCGAGCTCTAGCGACGAAACTACTGGGAGTAGGGAAATGTTATGCATCATATTGGAAGGCACATTGGTAGGGCTAAATTATTTGTTAAATACGTTTTTTTAAATTCTCAAAAAAATGAGTGGGTTTCAAGGTAGCGAATTTATTCGACTTTTACCCTTTCGAGTCGGTTTTTGAGCCCGTTCGCTTATTACAAATTATAGACCTTTCATTTAGCCGTCGATTGATACCAAAAACATTTCTGTAGTCCCAGAAATAAGGGAGTTATGGCGATTCGCACCAAAGCGGTTGATTTTCCAAAATTCGCGGCTTAATGACAGGGCTGGGGCACGTTTCCGGTCCATAGTGTGGGGTTCACTGGTTTACCGGGAACGTCGGCTGACCCTTTGCAGGGCTTTCATGAGTCATGGCTGTGGTACGGTGGACCCTAAAAAGGGCTCACCATAAAACCCCTAATTCGAGCTAATTGTAGGCGGTGGTGGCATAGAGCAACCCACCATACATGCCCGGGGTCACAGTGGTGGGTGAGTGATCTTGAGATGGGCTTTGTCATAGGTGGTGCTGTAAGGTCATGGCAGACTGAATTAGCTATCCATACAGTAATCACTTGTCAAAATCTCTAAAGTAGACAACAAGCGACTCTCGGATAGATGCCACTCCTCACGAGACTGTTTATTTTGTAACAAACACCACCCAAAAGAATGGAGTTTGAGTAAAAGTAAATATTTTTAACAGCTATATATATATGGCTATATATATGGGTAGGCGGTGGCCGAAGTGGTAGCGTACTGGGCCCACATTCACCGCGTGATGAACGACGCGGGTTCGAATCCCCACGCTACCACTCGGATTTTTCAGTCACCGCCGAGTGGCTTAAAACTACCCACATGCTGTCCTGAAGACCACCCATCAACCCGGACTCTAGAGGAAGCCGTCCAAGCGAATCAAGAACGAGTTCCGGGGGGCAGCATGAGCCAATGCAAGATGGCGCCACTATAAACACTCGCCTGTGCCAGAACGGGCTGGGCCGACCATCAGGCCCCACCTGGAAGAAGCCTTGGGCCGACCATCAGGCCCCACCAGAAAGATGCCTACCGGCGCAACAGGCAGCGACGTAAAAAAAAAAAATAAATAAAAAAAAAAATAAAAAAAAAAGCTTTATGGTTATGAGAGGAGTACTCTGATGACCGTTCCATGCTCTATTATTAGTCTCAAAATGCAGTGTCATTTTGCCGTTTCTCGGCCACTTCTCGGCCTTCCCATAGCCGAAGCCCACGGGTTAGCAGAATAAGCAGAAGGGTTAGCGGTAAGGAAGAGGTCTAGTATGTTGAGCCTGTCTCCAAGACGATCGGGAATACGTGTAGGGTGCTGAACCAACTGCTCTAGGTCGTTGAGGAGAGCAAAGTTGTAGGCTTGTTCACCAGGCTGGTCAGTGAAAGAGGATGAAAGCCAAAGCTGGTGGTGAACATTGAAATTTCCCAAGATGGAAATTTCAGCGAAGGGAGGGTGAGTCAAGATGTGCTCCTCTTTAGAGTTCAAGTAGACAAAGAATTTTACAAAGTTAGTACAGTTAGGTGAGAGGTAAACAGCACAGGTGTATTTAGTAATAGAATGACAATGAAGTCTTAGCCAGATGGTGGAAAATTCAGAAAAGTCAAACCTTGAGTACAACTATTAGGTAATTAAGACCACGGACAAGTTCAGTGCGATGGGTATTATCGACCCAAGTTCCTGGTCGGAATTTTGTATTTTAACTTACTTTTCTCTCTTTCCTCTTGATAATATATTTTTCTTCTTATAGATTATCGGGGGAGTCATCCTTTCAGGGGCCAGCAACCCCTTCCCGGAAAATATCGCCGTCAAAAACAAAATAGGTAGAGGTCGATGTCGGCCTTAATTAATCCTGTTCAGCTGGGTGGCCTTACCGCATGGGTGACCCTCCCGCCTATAGGAGTTGCAGGGTAAAGCCTACCAATACCCTGCATAAGAGGGTCCCTTAGCCCCTCTTTTTGTTGCGGGGGTGGCGGGGGTGGTGTAGATGCAGCACGCACCCTAAAAACCAGCTCGGGATTAACCTTCGTAGAGATCTCCGAGTGGACTTCAGGAACCCCTCGAGCCTCTTGAAAATTCACCGATTAATTTACCTAAAAAATGAGGTCAGAAGGCTGAAGGTAAATAAAGTGGGACTTGAGACGAGGAGGCTTGGCAGTGGCGAGATCAGTAGTGGAAGATACACCTCTATTGGTCCGGCATGAGCAATGTTATTCGTCTTTAGAGCGTAGCTATAGACATCTCCAGCAAAGTCTTGCTATTTCTAGTTGAGGTTACTCCGGTTGATGAACGTATTATGTGAGGGAGACTGAAGCCCACACTGTCCTTATGTCATTTGTTGCCGTGGATGCTCCCATTGAGATGTGTAAAACTGAAGAGAAGGAGGTCACCTACGTACGTCAAACTTGATTTTGAATTAGACCAATATTTCTCACGTGGAAACATTCACTGTCTTAGGTGACTTTAATATTACTAAATCAGCTTCCTCGAGGTTGTGCGTTTTGTATCGTCTCCGCTAGTCCTTTCCCCCCTCCCAGATGATATCCCTATACAGGGGCCTTGTCCACCCTCGTATATAGTATGCATCAAAGAGGGAGAGGGAGCTCCACACACACAGCTCTCTTGGACAGAGTAGAGTCTAAGGTTCTTCGTCTCATCAGCTCACTTCCTCTTACATGCGTGTTGGGTGTGGTTTCACTTGCATGAATCAAGTGAGCGGGACTCGTAAATGAAGCAGTAGACTTTGAGCTGGCACAGTAACGCTTCATGACGCACACAGGTGGAATCTTAGTCGAAGTGACTTGATCTGTGTTGTATGTAGCACTATAATATTGTCGTGTTTGGGTGTGTGAAGTGACACACACGTGAATACTTAAAGTTTCGTCCATTTAGGAGATGATAAACACCTCGCGTTACTGTTAGACATTCGCTATAGGGGCATCGTATATATTACACATGGTTAGAAAAACATCACAGGCATGGTTACTGTTATTGTTCTAGAATGCTTTTAGCAGTGCGTTTAGCGTTGCAATTTGAAGATGTGTTTCCTTTTTTAAGATGCCCACAGTTTGTTCATGAAAGAAAATACACATTCAGTGAAGCATTAATTCCAGGATGGCACATTATGAACTGAACTATATCTGACATGCGTTGATGGTTGATGTTTTCGTCTTTAACATGGGGGAACACTTCTACCCATCGCTGTTACGTATATCATATGAATATTATTGTTTTATAATTTGTGAACGTAAAGCTAAACAAGAGGCACTCAAATCACTCCGTTAATACTATGGTGATAACTGGTATATCAGTGTTTCCCTTCCTCTTTACCCCTCCCTTACGGGGTCCTGTCCTGCTCCCCCCAGCAGAGCTGAGGTGGTGAGGGTGATCACACTCTTACCAACCCTGCCGAGATTACCGGGTTGCTCAGTGTGAAACTCGTCGGACCCCACTGCAACGATATTTTTTTCAGTGTGTGTACCTACTGCTGAGTTGCAAATTGCGAATGTTGATCCATCTTCTGAAAAGAAGAGCAGCTTCTCTTCACAAGGTGAGTCTGTGTGAAGGTTGACTCTGGTGTTTGTAACGTCCGTACAGACCTGCTCGAAGCTGGAGGTGAGGCCATGATCCACGATTTTCATTGAAGAATGGCAATCAGGTGAAGTTTCTCGTTCCTAACTGGGAATGGAAAGGGGACCGCCAGTACTAAAGACTATCGCGATATTACACTGTTTGTTCATCGTGCCAGACAAGATGCTTGCCTTAATGCCTTAATCCTCGCCCAGTCGCTGTAAGTTCTGGTGACGGCACTCCAAGCACTGCACGAGGAAGCAAAGCCTTTTATTGTAGTCAGCGTGCCTGACTACAATATCCCGGCCCGGGCATTCGGCGTGCAGCTCATCAAACTATTTATCATCCCTTTCGGGCTGGTCGATAAATGGGTACCTGAGGAAACCTGGGAAAGGTAAACTGTGGCAATCCCGGATTTCACACTGACCCGGGTCCTGGGGTCAATGGTTCTTACCTACCACAAACTCAAAGGGCCAATGGATCAGAGATGAGCACCTCAATGACGTGCAACTGTAGTGTATGCACACACCTATCTTGGACGAAGACCATTGTGCTGGTGTTTGGAGGCTTACATTGAAATCTCGGAAAATTTCCCATAATTTGGTAGCGTTGTGCAGAGCAACGATGGGTCCCATCAAGAAAGACATAACGGGTTGATCCATGGTATTATGGACTCGCTCAACGCGACTGAAGCGTTGTCGAAACCTGTGCAGAAGGACAGAAATCTGGATCTTCAAGTCGCTTGTGCTCCCTGCCTATGAGTGTGAGACACTGACATTAAACAGTTACTTGTTGAAGGGAATTGATGTCTTCGGTAATAAATTACAAAGCAAAATCATGAGACAACTCTTGAATGACCATATGCCTAATCGATGATTACTCCGTGAGACTGGATCGAGGCCTGTTACCTGAACGCCTATTCTTGCTATACGGTCATGTGGCACGCCACGCATAGTTGTTCCTGCTCACCGGGTTGTGTGTGTAAGAGACAATCCCGAATGGTGAAGGCTAAGGGAACGCTCACAAATTTCGTGGCAGCAAGTAGAAGGATGGATCCTGCCATGGTGTTCCTAGGATGGCAAGGAAGCCTGCATGGAGACTTGCCCGACGGACCCCCGGGGACTGGACGAGCTGACGCGCCGCCCCCGCATATGCCTCTGTTGATTGACTCAAGTACAGTAACTGTTGTATTATGTAAACACAACCAAAAGTACTCCTTACCTATTATTAACATTCCATTGTTTATGAGTACCTATATTCTCATTCATAACATTACGAACCGTACATACTGGGTATTTATTCTAACGAAATGTCCCTTCAGATGATTATTATTACTTTTCACTTCTGCCTCCATTGGAAACCACATCTTTATTGACAGCTTTCCCTTTGTTCTTAAACACTTGCTCAATTATCAGTACATGGGCTCCTACTTCAGTTATTTGCAATTCTTGACCCCGAGTCTAAGTATGATGAAGGAGGAAGTGGCAGAGTGGTTTGTGCCCAGACGTGGTGACCATAACTAACTAACGGGCAGCATACCCCAGGGTGTGCGTTGTTTCACTCACCCGTCGCTCCCACTCCCAGCTGTCCCTCCGAGCTGACCCCAACATAGTTATGGAAGTCCTGGAGGTTGGGCGATGTCTTAGTCGTGTGGTGTGGCTAACAACAGACCTCTTTGGTCCCTATCTCAAGGACCAAGAATAATTCCCGCCGAAAGACGCCGAGTGGCGGAACTCACATGTTGCCCAGATCTTTTATCAACCCTGACGTCAGCGACGTATGTCAAGAGAACCACTGAGGGGCAGCAATGAGTCGAGCATGAGACTTACATCACGCCTGCGCCACTAACGGGTTGGGGCCATCCACCAGGCCGGCAACACTTAAAGAAATAAAAGTAGATAAGTGCATTATATAATGTACTAATTTATGTGTACAATGACAAAGTGCGTGTACTTCGATGCAGGTCTTTGTTTGATTATTTGTGTGTGTGTGTGTGTGTGTGTGTGTGTGTGTGTGTGTGTGTGTGTGTGTATCAGTCGATTACTCGATCGGCCGGTCGGTTAATCAGTCTTTCTTTTGGTGGGTCTGTATGTCGGTTGGTCTGTCTGTCGGTCGGTCTGATTGTCTGTCGGGTTGTTTGTATCGGTCTCCGGTCTGTCTCTCTCTGTTTGTCGGGGGGAAAGCAGGTATATGTGTGTCTCTGATCTGTGCTTCAATTGTTCAGGTCATGTGTGTGCTATACTGACCGCAGAAAAAAAAAATTGGTGGGTATCAATAAGTAAATAGACACCGAGAGAGAGAGAGAGAGAGAGAGAGAGAGAGAGAGAGAGAGAGAGAGAGAGAGAATAATTAGGGAAAGATGAAACATTGAAATTAATTAGTAAAGGTAGATAGATAATAATCAGATATATAGACAGATAGACAAACAAGAGAAATATATAGGGTAAGACAGACAGACAAACAGGGGAAATCAATAAATGGAGACAGATAGCTAGATAGACAGACGGAAAGGAAACAATTAATATTGATACACAATGAGAGAAACGCTGTGAGGAGATCAAGAACTCACGCTATAGTCTAAATAGTGAAACAATGAGTCACAGTAATGCAGGTATAAAACAAGGTATGAAGTATTAATCATGGGTTGAGTTGACCCCTCTGCTCTGCCACACAGTCCCAACACCTATTTTTTCCTATCATATGTTACTTTTACCTTACATATGAGAGGAAGAGATAGGTGTTGGGACTGTGTGGCAGAACAGAGAGGAGAAATGGACCCACGGAAGCCTCCGCCCAAACGGACTCGACAATTTGGTTGGACTATAGATGGACAGACGGACAGGATAAATAATATTGATACACAATAAGAGAAACGCTGTGAGGAGATCAAGAACTCACGCTAGTCTAAATAGTGAAACAATGAGTCACAGTAATGCAGGTATAAAACAAGGTATTGAGTATTAATAAATCTAGTCGTGGAATAGGCAGTTGTTGATGAGCACTTTCCGTAAGAGGTAATCTTGCCGACGGGGCACGTGTTCGGTGGGGCAGTTGTCCTAGGTGTCTCACACTCCGGACAACACACATCTAACTTTAATTTTCAGGCTGTCACAGTTGTTGTATTCCTGTCCCGTGCACCATCACGGATTTGCTTGGCGACTAAAGTTTTCTTTCATTTGCAGCATACAAGTGGCTGCGTGTGCTTGTGGCTGTATCATCAGTGCTTATACTGTATGTTTGTGTTCTCCCCGTCAAAGTTGTTACATTCCGGCGCCGTGCACCACCACAGATTTGAAAGGCGGGCGAGTCCTGTTTCATTTGCTGTGTACAAGCGGCTGTGTGTTCGTGTGGCTGTGTAATAAATATTTAAACTGTGTGTTTGTGTTCTTCCCGGCCCCCGTGCCTTGCATCACCACCACCACCACCACAACCACCATCGCAGCATTGCCAGGCTGCGGGAGGCAGGCATAGTGGACAAGCTGCTCTCTGACAGCCTGGTAAATGCCACCCACTGCCGCTCGCTCTCCCCGCTCAGGGTTTCCAGCAGGCGGGCACTCCAGATGGAGGACTTTTACGGCGTCTTTATGCTCTACGCGGGAGGTGAGGCCCCGTGGTGTGTGTGTGTGTGTGTGTGTATGGGTGTGTGACATTGGCTTTTCGGCTTAGTTTCGTTAGTGTTTTGACCTCTCCTCTTACTAACAGTCTCCTACCTCTTAAATTCCGTCGCGATGTCACCTTCTTTACATCTTCCATCGATATTTCCACGCTGACTGCTCTTCTGAACTTGCTAACTGCATGCCTCCCCCCCTCCCGCGGACCCGATGCATACAACTTTCTAATCAAGCTCATCCATATACTGTCCCATTCACTTGTGCAAGAGTTAACCAGCATCTTCACTCTTTCATCCCTCACGCTGGTAAACTCTGGAGCAATCTTCCTTCATCTGTATTTCCTCCTGGCTACGACTTGAACTCTCTCAAGAGGAAGGTATCAGGACACCTCTCCTCCTGAAATTGACCTATCTTTTGGCCACTCCTCTTAACTCCTTTTTTTTTATAGAAGCAGTGATTTGCGGCTTTTTTTTGTTTTCTTTTTTTTTCCTTGAGCTGTTTCCTTTACTGTAAAAAAAAATCACAGTCGAGACCGTACCCATGGGATGTCTACAGGAAGAAGGAAGCGATTCAAAACATTTATTTGGTCCTCTATCTGCATAGACCCCAATTTTTTTATCATTTGAATAGAATGGATATCTGATACTGACCTATATACCAATCGATTCACCAAGAGCCACTGTCACTCGCAGATAAATAATCTTTTTGTATTGAACATCGGCGGGAGCATTAGGGGCCCGAAACCATGACCCAGATAATGATTCCCAGAACACCAGAATTAGCACTGGAGGCATCGATCTTTCGGAAGGAACAAATCCTTCATCCTTGTATGTGAAGTAAATTCATCCCCACACTTGTCTTGTCATATAAATGCAGTGACAGTGAAACCTGGAGCACATTTCATGCTAACTCAGTTGACATCAGTAGGCAGTGTGCTTCACAGGGTTTTGCTCATCAACACACACAGTGCCATGTATATGTATCACCCCCTTGCCCACACCAGCAAGACTTTTTTTCTTCTACACAGGGATAGTGTTGGCCACTGCTTCCTTTGTGTGGGAGCGGGCCAGCCGCGGCGCATAGGAGGCTACTCGTCCCCCGCAGGGCAAAGAGGAATCAGAGCGGCTGCTAAGGCGAAAACTTGCCCCTCCTTCCCCTGCCACACACGTGGAGACCAGCTGGATTGGTGAAATTATGGAAAGTAGGCAGCAAGCCACCTGCTGCAACGGGTGTCAGCCACTCCCATAGGAGGTGTACACGGGGAAGAAGAGGAGCTACAAGTTTGTCAAAGATTCCACCGTGTCCTCGCAGCCCGTGTCCTCTTAGTGTCCCAATGAACAGAAGGGTAGATCAGCAAACTTTCCATAGACATATGATCTTACTATTCACAACAAACTGCATTACACACACGCGCGCGCGCGCATAGCTCCATTGTGCAGGAGTGATCGCGCTTCCCCCACAACTGAAAGGTCCTGGTGTTGTACTCCTGGCTGGCCTCTGTTCATGGTCCCCCACCCCACCCTCTGGTTACAAAGAGGTGGATCGTATTTCACTTCCAAATATATTACCTTTCCGCAGCATTTAATGACTTTACTACAGCCAGTCTCCTACCTTTATATCACCTCTCATCGCCTCGCACAACCTTCCAGCCTTCACTTCCTGCGTCACCGCGACGGTCACCCTCAGCCTGCACTTCCCCACAGCCTTCCTGCCAAGTACTATTAGCATACTTTTTCTGTAATACCTGCACTGCTTCGTCCTTTCCCTTACATTTCAATTATACATTTTATTTATCTACCAGCGTCAGTAACATGACCGCATCCTAAATATTTACAAAAATGATCCATAATTGATATTTCAAGCCATGTAAACACAAGTAACACCATCAAATACGATGAAATACGGCATTAAATTTTGTGAACTAATATTTTTTTTTAATAAAACGTTACGTATCTTTTGGAAATGAATATTATCATTATTATTATTGTTATTATTATTATTATTATTATTATTATTAGTAGTAGTAGTAGTAGTATGATCCTTGAGATCCATGAAAGCTCATAAAGGGAAAAGTTTCTGCTAGATATGCAAACATGGATATGAAAAATAAAAGAGTAACGATAAAGGAAGAAGATGAATAAAAAGGTGAAGGCAACAGGAGTACCTAATGGGTCAACAGGTGGGTGTTCACGTTTGCCTTAAACTCATCAGCCAGAAAGAGAATCAGTCTCATCGGGAAGTACGTTGCACATTTTAATCAAATTGGGGACCTGACCTGAGAGGCGTCTTGATACCTCCTCAGACCTTTTCTATATTAACTAACCAAAAACATCTCCTCCAACTTCACTTCTTCATCTTTCCCTCCTCTCCTCAGTCCTGACGGCAACACTGCGTCTCATCTATCTCTAAGGCTGAACTCTTCTCTCAAACTTTTTCTAAAAACTCCACTCTGGAAGATTCTGGGCCTAAGAAGGGTGACCGTTCCAGTCCCTCAAACTACCGTCCTATTGCTTTACTTTCTGTCTATCTAAAGCTTTTGAATCAATCCTTAACCGGAAGATTCAAAAGCACCTTTCCACTTCTGACCTTCTATCTGATCGCCAGTATGGGTTCCGCAAGGGGCGTTCTACTGGTGATCTCCTTGCTTTCCTAACTGATTCTTGGTCATCCTCTATTAGCCGTTTCGGTGAAGCCTTTGCTATTGCGCTGGACATATCAAAAGCTTTTGATAGGGTCGGGCACAAATCTTTACTTTCCAAACTACCCTCCTACGGTTTCTATCCTTCTCTCTGTACCTTTATCTCCAGTTTCCTTTCTGACCGTTATATTTCTGCTGTGGTAAACGATCACTGTTCTTCCCCTAAACCTATTAACAGTGGTGTCACACAGGGTTCTGTCCTATCTCCCACTCTCTTTCTGTCGTTCATTGATGATCTTTCCAAAACGGACTGTCCTATCCATTCTTACGCCGATGACTCCACTCTGCATTACTCAACTTTTTTTAATAGAAGACCCACTCCACAGGAACTTAACGATTCAAGGCTGGAGGCAACAGAACGCTTAGCCTCAGACCTTACTATTATTTCCGATTGGGGCAAGAGGAACTTGGTGTCCTTCAACGCCTCAAAAACACAGTTTCTCCACCTATCCACTCGACACAATCTTCCAAACAACTATCCCCTATTCTTTGACAACACTAAGCTATCACTTTCAACACTAAACATCCTCGGTCTATCCTTAACTCAAAACCTCAACTGGAAACTTCATATCTCATCTCTTACTAAATCAGCTTCCTCGAGGCTGGGCGTTCTGTACCGTCTCCGCCAGGTCTTCTCCTCCGCACAGTTGCTATCTATTTACAGGGGCCTTGTCCGCCTTCGTATGGAGTATGCAAATCATGTGTGTGTGTGTGGGGGGGGGGGGGAGGTCCACTCACACAGCTCTCCTTGACAGAGTGGAGTCAAAGGCTCTCCGTCTCATCAGCTCTCCTCCTCATACTGATAGTCTTCTACTTCTTCAATTTCGCCGCCATGTTGCCTCTCTTTCTATCTTCTATCGATATTTTCATGCTGACTGCTCTTCTGAACTTGCTAACTGCATGCCTCCCCCCCTCCCGCGCCCCCGCTGCACACGACTTTCTACTCATCCTCATCCCTGTACTGTCCAAACCCCTTATGCAAGAGTCAACCAACATCTTCACTGTTTCATCCCTCACGCTGGTAAACTCTGTCAAACTGTTCTCTCCGTTGGACTCTTCCGATCATAACCTTATTTCTGTTTCCTGTCCTATCGCTCCTGTACATCCTCTGGACCCGCCGAGGAGGCGATGCTTCTGGCATTTTGCTTCAGCTTGGTGGTACGACCTGAGGATGTACTTTTCCGATTTCCCGTGGAATGATTATTGCTTCCAGGATAGAGACCCCTCTGTGTGTGCCCAGCGCATCACAGAGGTGGTTGTCTCTGGAATGGAGGCATACATTCCACGTTCTTTCTCTCCTCCTCATGCTATAAAGCCTTGGTTTAATCATGCTTGTTCTCGTGCTATTAAAGATAGAGAGGCAGCTCACAAAAGGTTCCAGAGTCTTCGAACACCCGCTAACTTTGACTTTTACATTTCAGCCCGGAATCGGGCCAGATCTATTCTCCGACTTACCAAAACTTCTTTTATCAATAAAAAATGTCAACACCTTGCTTCTTCTAATTCTTCCCGTGACTTCTGGCATCTAGCCAAAAATATCTCCTCCAATTTCACTTCTTCCACTTTCCCTCCTCTCCTTAACCCTGACGGCAGCACTGCCGTCTCATCTGTCTCTAAGGCTGAACTCTTCGCTCAAACTTTCTGTAAGAACTCCACCCTGGACGATTCTGGGCATATTCCTCCTACTCATCCCCCCTCTGACTCCTTTATGCCTGTTATTTAGATTCCTCTCTGGCCTCAACTCTCAGAAGGCTTATGGACCTGATGGAGTGCCTCCTATTGTCCTTAAAAACTGTGCTTCCGTGCTGACACCTTGCCTGGTCAAACTCTTTCGTCTCTGCCTATCAACATCTACCTTTCCTTCCTGCTGGAAGTATGCCTTTGTACAGCCTGTGACTAAGAAGGGTGACCGTTCCAATCCCTCAAATTACCGCCCTATAGCTTTACTTTCCTGACTATCTAAAGCTTTTGAATCAATCCTTAACCGGAAGATTGAAAAGCACCTTCCCAATTCTAACCTTCTATCTGATCGCCAGTATGGGTTCCGCAAGGGGCGTTCTACTGGTGATCTCCTTGCCTTCCTAACTGACTCTTGGTCATCCTCTCTTAGCCGTTTCGGTGGAACCTTTGCTATTGCGCTGGACATATCAAAAGCTTTTGATAGGGTCTGGCACAAATCTTTGCTTTCCAAACTACCCTCCTACGGTTTCTATCCTTCTCTCTGTGCCTTTATCTCCAGTTTCCTTTCTGACCGTTCTATTTCTGCTGTGGTAGACGGTCACTGTTCTTCCCCTAAACCTATCAACAGTGGTGTCCCACAGGGTTCTGTCCTATCTCCCACTCTCTTTCTGTTGTTCATTGATGATCTTCTTTCCAAAACGAACTGTCCTACCCATTCTTACGCCGATGACTCCACTCTGCATTACTGAACTTCTTTTAATAGAAGACCCTCATTTAGAAGACATCACTTTTCGTGGGCTGAAGTGATTCTCTCTCTGCCTGTTCAAGCCGCTGTATTGAGAGGGGACGGAACTCTTATCCTGCCGCCTCTGGTCTCGTCTTGGGCTGTGCTACGTTACGTCTGTGCTACTGTCACGACCCCACACCAGGTGATCTTTAACCTTGTTCATTTAAACCTCCCCACAGTGTTGGCCTAAAGGCTGTGGTGTTGCTATACATGAACTACTATGGTGAGGTTTAATAGACGGTTATATCACCGTTACGTGTTTGGGGGAGTTCATTATTGATTTTTGTTACACCTTTGTGGTGATTGTGTGCACAGTGTTCCTCGGTTGTCCTGATTGACTTCCGTATGTACGCCTCCGCACCAGGTAAGTCTAATCTTATCTATCATTCCTCTCCCGTGATTTTTCGTGCTCTTTTCTTGGCTGCCTGTAATGTGATTACTATTTAGGTAGTATCATTTGTGTGGAGAGGATGCTAGACGGTTAGATTACTGTACGTGTTGGAGGAGTTATGTCAGTGTTATTAACTTGTTATTTAGTAAACCTAATGTTAAGTTAGCAAGTGTTTGCCTTCCCACTTCCTGAGATACCATTCATTTTCTATCTTGAACCTTCGGCATTGGAGGCGAACGTAGTTCTCGCAATCTCTTAGCCTTTACAGCACCCTACACGTATTCCCGACCGCCTTGGAGGTACACCTAACATTCTTGACCTTTTCCTAACCTGTAACGCTTCTGCTTTACTCTGTCAAACTGATCTCTCTGTTGGGCTCCTCCTATCCCAACCCTATTTCAGTATTCTGTCCTATCACACCGAAGAGGCGGTGCTACTGGTATTTCGCTTTAGCTCGGTGGGACGACCTGAGGATGTACTTTTCCAATTTCCCGTGGAATGATTACTGCTTCCAGGAAAAAGACCCCTCTGCGTGTGCCCAGCGCATTACAGAGGTGATTGTGTCTGGAATGGAGGCACCCATTATATGTTCTTAATCTACCCCACATGCTAAAAAAACTTCTTTTTTTTACATCAAAGGACGCGGCTCCGAATTAGGGATTGTAACGGTCACCCTTCTTAGACACAGGCTGTATGTAGGTGTAATTCCAGCAATCACGCTTGTTCCCGTGCTATTAAAGATAGAGAGGCAGCTCATATAAGGTACCAGAGTCTTCGCACTCCTGTTAGTCATGAGCTTTATATTTCTGCCCGGAATCGTGCCATATCTATTATTCGACTAACCAAGAACTCTCATAAATAGAAGGTGCCGCAACCTTAGTTTCTCCAATTCTTCCAGTGACTTCTGGTACCTAGCCAAAAGTATCTCCTCCAATGTCTCATCTTCATTTTTCCCTCCTCTCCTTAATCCTGACGGCAGGCCCGCCGTCTCTTCTGTCTCTAAGGCTGAACCCTTTACTAGAACATTCTCTAAAAAAAACTCCACTCTGGACGATTCTGGACATATTCCTCCTATTCATCTCCCCTCGAACTCCTTTATGACTGGTATTAACATTCTTTAGAATAATATTTCCTATGCCCTCTCTGGCCTCAATCCTCAGAAGGCTTATGGGCCTGATGGAGTGCCTCATATTGTCCTTAAAAACTGTGCTTCCGTGCTGACACCCTGCCTGGTCAAACTATTTCGACTCTGCCTTTCAGCATTTACCTTTCCTTCGTGCTGGAATTCCGCGTATATACAGCCTGTGTCTAAGAAGGGTGACCGTTCCAATCCCTTAAACTACCGCTCTATAGCTTTACTTTCCTGTCTATCTAAAGCTATTGAATCAATCCTTAACCGGAAGGTTTAAAAGCACCTATCCACTTCTAACCTTTTATTTCATCGCCAGTATGAGTTCCGCAAGGGGCGTTCTACTGGCGATCTTCTTGCTTTCGAAACTGACACCAGATCATCCTCTCTTAGCTGTTTCGGTGAAAACTTTCTCAGTTGCGCTAGACATATCGAAAGCTTTCGATAGAGTTTGGCACAAGTTTTTGCTTTCTAAACTACCCTCCTACGGATTCTATCCTTCTCCCTGTTCCTTTATCTCCGCTTTCCATTCCGGCCGTTCTATCTGTGCTGTGATACACAGACGGTCACTGTTCATCCCCTAAACCTATTAACAGTGGTGTACCACAGGGATCTGTCCTATCGCCCTCTCTCTTCCTGTTGTTCATCATTTATCTTCTTACCATAACAAACTGTCCTGTCCATTCATACCATTTCGGCCACCACCGTACTGTATGGAAAGCATCTGTAAGGAGGAGAACTGGCGGAGACAATACAGAACGCCCAACCTCGAGGAATCTGATTTAATAAGAGATGTGAAATTTCCACTTGAGATTTTGAGCTCCACACACATATTTCTCTTGGACAGAGTAGGGTATAAGGCTCTTCGTCTCATCAGCTCCCCTCCTTTTACTGACAGTCTTCTACCTCTTAAATTATATCGATATTTTCATGCTGACTGCTCTTTTGAACTTGCTAACTGCATGTCTCCCCATTTCCCGGGGCCCTACAGCACTCGACTTTCTTCTCTAGCTCACCTCTTCGACAACTTTCATCTATCACCTTCTTCTACAATAAAATTTATCGGCCTATTCTTAGCTTAAAATCTCACCTGGCAACTTAACATCTCCTCTTACTAAATCAGATTCCTCCAGGTTATGCAATAGTTAACCAGCATCTCCATTCTTTCATTCCCTTCACTGGTAAACTCTGGAACAGCCTTCCTTCCTCTGTATTTCCTCCTGCCTATGACTTGACCTTTTACAGGAAGAGTGTATCAAGACCCCTCTCCATCCGAAATTGACCTCTCTTTTGGTCACTCTTTACTTTTCTTTGTTGGAGCAACAATTATTTGACTTTTTCTACATTTTTTTGTTGCCCTTGAGTTGTTTCCTGTGCTATGAAAAGAAAATTAGAAGTTGGTTAGTTGAGCAAACATTTGGATGGGTGGCATTAATGAACTGTAAACTTTGGCGTGTATGGTGAATAAGCTGAAATTGAGCCTGTAACGTGTTGAGAAGAGGTCGCTCATTATTATTAACAATCTTGTAAACAAGGTATCAACACTAACCATTCGACGATGACAAAGTTGTATGTTGAACCTGTGTAGTAAAAACTTCGTGAAGTTAAAATAACTAAATAGAAATCTGAGAATGAGATGAAGCTGCCGACATCCAAACTGGAGGTCACCGTACTCAAAAAGTGGACAAAACGAAGGAGAAACTGCTTCATATAATAGTATCACCAATAATAGCCCTGCATGTGATGTATCCCTCAATGTATTCTACTTTTCTGTTAAAATGCTTGGAAAATAAATAAATGCACTGCACTGAGGAACTTTTACATTCCCAAGAAATAAAAATAGGAGAAAACGTTTGATACAGTATTTAGGCAGTTGGTCCTTCCGTGCATCTTAATAAAAAAGTTATGTCAAGGAAAAATCGATGTTATTGAGTACAAAGCTTGAGGAGAGACAAGAAATGTCTTCTTATACATCTTCAGCATGTGTCAACTTCATGAAAGTTATCTTCACCTTCCATAATATCCACATATTTACAAAATTACCAAAAATGTGACGTCCATTCGTAAGAACAACAAGCAATATAAATTGTAGCTATCGTCCTTGCACTGAAGCCACAGTGCCACACACATTTTTAGAACTCTTAAAGGATATCGAGAAGTTTTGCCCAACAGAACCCTAAGGTGTAAAACACTTCCCAAATTTACCTTCATCATACTCACATCATTTTTTAGCAAATTATGTGTACGTGTTGGTTGTCGGTATAGCACTTCCCAGTAAGCTAATATTAATCACCTGAGTAAAGGCCGTGAATTCAAACTATTCATCACTTAGCGGTTAATGATCTAAATGCTGTTCCTACTTCCTTAAATCACATAAATATTTGCTAATAAACCGTGATTTTCTTCATAACCATGATTTCCTTTATAACCAAGACTTCACAAGCAAAAGCTAATCTGATTATGCACAAATTAATCTTACGAAATGTTTTAGAAAATATCTTGATACACCTCATGGCGTATGAAAATGTTTATACTTTCAAACTGAATTGTTTCATAAAAAAAAAATGTTTTACAAAATGCATGTATAATTTTACTTTTACTATTTATCAAACAGCAGTCACTTCTCAAATCAAAGAAAGAAAATAACAGCTATTGACGCCGCGCGCTCAGGTGGCGGGATGGGGGCCTCCTCAGAGCGCATGAAACTGGCTGTGTTTGCTGCTCGGCCACGGGACGAGTCTGGGGAAGGGAGTCATTTGGACTACATTCGGAGACAACCACTATTCCCGTGGTGATATGACTTCCATGCTTAGTTTTCTCTCTCTCTCTCTCTCTCTCTCTCTCTCTCTCTCTCTCTCTCTCTCTCTCTCTCTCTCTCTCTCTCTCTCTCTCTCTCTCTCTCTCTCTCTCTCTCTCTCTCTCTCTCTCTCTCTCTCTCTCTCTCTCTCTCTCTCTCTCTCTCTCTCTCTCTCAACAACGGCACGTAGGCATAAAACCTATTTATTGGGCGTGGTGTTTCAAAAGCTAAAATTGACCTGTTCCATGAGGGCACTTATTTTAAAGCTCCTAGAAGTCCCTGGAAAAATCTTTGAAAGAATAATCAACTTACGACTCAGATGTCACCTGGAGGAAAACAACCTTTATAACCCGTCCCAGTATGGCTTCAGGGCAGGGAGGAGCACTACGTCAGCTATCTCCATCGCCAGCGAAAAAGTAGCACTCACTAAAGGACAAGGACTAAACTGCACTATTATCCAACGCGACATCAGCAAAGCGTTTGATAAAGTCTGGCTACAGGGCCTGCAATACAAAATACTTCAACTCGGACTGCCAGAGCTAACGGAAAAACTGTTATGTAGCTTCCTTGATCAGCGCTCAGCTTCCATTCGAGGTAAGTCAGCAATATCCTCCCCGTTCCCCTTGCACAGCGGCGTGCCACAGGGCAGCGTGTTATCATCGACGCTCTTCATCACCTACACCTCTGACATGCCCCGGTCTGATAACAGAAGCTGTATGGATATATATTATGCTGACGACGCGACACAAATAGTGGCCTCCAACGGTACCCTAGACCACCATGACGCCCTGGTCGTGCGGGAGGCGAACAGACTCAACACATTTGAAAAAAAATGGAAGATCAAAACAAACAGACAAGTTCGCTGTGGTCGCACTCGGCAGGAAAAAATTAAATGACATACAAATACAGGGCAACACCATCTCCCACCAAAAACAATGCCAGATATTAGGCCACACAGTGACATCCACCGGCCTGATCGTTAAACATGTCAACGACAAAACCATGAAAGTTAAAACAGCCCTCACATCACTAAACAGATTCTGGTACTTCACAGAGCGGCTCAAACTATATCTGGTAAAGACTAAGATACTTCCTATACTAGACTACTCACCCACCCCGACACACATGGCTTCCCACACCAAGATGTTACAGTTTCAGAGGCTGCAGAACAAAGCGCTGAGATTTGCCACCGGACAGAAATACCCGTACACGGAAAACACAGCAGCACAACACTGCAGACTCTGAGTACAACTAGTCAGCACAAGGCTACGGGAGGCCGCCGGAAAGATATGGGAGAAACTAGACCAGCAAGACGACGTGAACTACACCCACGTCAAGGAGCTTGACGGCAGCACGAACTTGGTCCACCCCTGGTTTCCGCGCAGCTTTAAGTCACTACGAGAACAACCGCCCACACATCACTTCACACAAGTGACGCCATAGCTTAGCTTAGCTCTCTACACACAAACAATCCAAACACACACACCCCCAGCACGCCGGGGGTATACAAATAAGGTGCCCGATAAACAATAACTACACCAGAACAACTAACGAACCTACACCATACAACTGTACACTCCTACTGTCTTTCCTGTTCCCCACCTGTACCTCACCACTAAACACTTCCTCTTCGTACTATACCCTTGATTAAAAAAAAAAAAAAAGCTTATCCTACAGGCTGTATACAGTATATACAGTAACACCTTTTGTGGCCTGCCTTTATGCTCATATTGGTTGTGGTCACTGATATTTAAGGGGGGTGCACGCGACACCATAGGTCAGCAGAGGTCTTCACGCGTTGAGTGTTCAGGGCCAAGACGTCCACCTCGGCGGTGAAAGCGTTCCAGTGTTGCTGCGGCGGAGGTGTAAAAGGCCCGCTGACACCTTGGCGTACGGGTCCTCGGCACTTTGAGATCGCCGGACGCTACAGCTTTCGTAGCTCACTCTAAGCTCCTCCAAGGGACTCTGAGAGCCGCGAGGTGTGGTGTGCTTGTAATAAAAAGTTATAGAAGGAGAGGTTTTCTGTCCAACGTATGATACTCATAAAACTGCTCAACTGCTACTTTTTATTATTATTTATTTACAAATGTATCACCCAGAACCATGAATCACAACCTTTCAGATTGCTAAAGATATCACACAACACTCGTTGTAATAATGTTAATTTAATCTGCCCACAGTTTAGAACTGCTCTTTTCAACAATAGTGTGTTATGCTCCGGACCTAACCTTTGGAATTCTTTGTCTATTGAAATGAAGACTCTTGTTAACAGTGGCACCTTGTCTCTATTTAAAAGACATGTAAAAACACATTTATTCAATCTTCAAACAGTTAGTGACGAAAATATGCAATATAATTGTATGGTCACTGTAATTAAACGGTAACATTAATTATTGCAGTTGTTGGTATTCTTATTATTATTATTGTTATTATTATTATTATTATTATTACTTAGCATACTATATGTATGTTAGTTTACAATGACAAAATAATATTTATGTAAATACTATTAATCTTAGGCATAATATATATATATATATATATATATATATATATATATATATATATATATATATATATATATATATATATATATATATATATATATATTAAATTCACAATGTCAAAATATTTATGAAATAAATAATGACCTTGTACAGTAACCACATGCATAAAAAAATATATAGTATTTGAAATCTGTCTGCCGGGAAGCCTTGGCTTGGCAGGCTGTGCCATTGACGTTTGTATATGTCTATACATATTAATTGTAAAGAAATTACTTTTAATTTAATGACAATAAATATTACTTACTTACATACTTACTTACTTACTTACTTACTTACTTACTCATAACTCTTCCTAGCGTCGGCCCCAGCTTATGGGCGGTGTCCGAAACACTGCATGAACATTAACTTTTATAATACATGGTAAATGATGAAATAACGGTTGGAATATAAGTTTAATAAGTTGTTTTTATTATGGGGACTGCATGTATATAGATATACGCTATAGTGGTTTCATTGGAAACATAAATTAAGAAATATTGTCCCGAAAAACTGACGGACACGAACTTGTTTACACTTGACGGACTCCCCTCCGCTGACACCTCGCCGCCTTTCGTGACCATAATCAAACAAACACACGGAACATATCCTTAGTAGGAGCCACTCCTGCCAAAACAAAGAGAGGTAGATAATAAGTCTATAATCTTAGTTAAAAACACAACTGATCCTGCGGAGGAGGTAGGAAGACATCTATCGAAACGGGCGTAAGGCACTTCCGGTGAGATGTATACGGGAAGCGAGGAGGGTGCTGCAAGCTCACCAAAGACCCTTCCAGTGTCCTCACTTTTCGTCTCCCTATTGCTTCACCAACACCAGAAAGTAATTCAGCATGGTCTCTAACGACAAATTATCTTTCTCTCCACACCACACTACATACACGCAAAACACAAATGATTTCCTCAAAATGTACTACAATTCAAAATGGCAGCGTATCGCAATGCCTCGGAGTCCTCGTCTTGGGGGGGGGGGTCACAAATGCCACCAGAGCGAACTTCCCTTTTGGCTTTCGGCTTGAGAGGTGTTTTGATAACTCTCCAAACTTGTCATCTTTTTAACTTCTGCAACATTCGTGGTCTTCGGTCTACTTTCCCTTCCCTTGAACACCATCTCTCCTCCTCTAAACCTCACCTTTTTTCCCTCCACGAAGCACAAGAAACACAGTTATCGGGGGCTGCTGACAGTAATCTCTCCTCTGTCCTCTGCTACTATTTCTATCCTTTTTTTTTTTTTTTTTTTTTTTACGTTGCTGCCTATTGCGCCGGTAGGCATCTTCCCGGTGGGGCCTGATGGTCGGCCCAAGGCTTCTTCCAGGTGGGGCCTGATGGTCGGTCCAGCCCGTTCTGGCGCAGGCGAGTGTTTATAGTGGCGCCATCTTGCATTGGCTCATGCTGCCCCCCGGAACTCGTTCTTGATTCGCTTGGACGGCTTCCTCTAAGAGTCCGGGTTGATGGGTGGTCTTCAGGACAGCATGTAGGTAGTTTTAAGCCACTCGGCGGTGACTGAAAAATCCGAGTGGTAGCGTGGGGATTCGAACCCGCGTCGTCCATCACGCGGTGAATGTGGGCCCAGTACGCTACCAGTTCGGCCACCGCCTAATTCCAAAGCTGAATGTTGTGTTTATATGTGTAACGACATCACAAACTCACGTGCCCACGATCTTGATTCTTCTGAATTTTCCACCATCTGGCTGTCACTCTATTACTCAGTACAACTGTGCCGTGTATCTCTCCCCTAACTCTACCAACAATATAAAATTCTTTGACCATTTGAACTCTAAAAAGGAGCACATCTTGACCCACTCTTCCTTCGCTGAAATTTGCACCTTAGGTGATTTCAATGTTGGCCACCAGCTTTGGCGCTCATCCTCTTCCACTGACCAGCCTGGTGAACGAGCCTTTTTTTTTTTTTTTTTTTTTTTACGTCGCGTCCTATTGCGCCGGTAGGCTTCTTCCCGGTGGTCCAAGGCTTCTTTCCGGTGGGTCCTGATGGTCGGGCCAGCCCTTTCTGGCGCAGGCGAGTGTTTATAGTGGCGCCATCTTGCATTGGCTCATGCTGCCCTCCCGGAGCTCATCTTTGATCCTAGAATCTAGAGTCCGGGTTGATAGGTGGTCTTCTGGACAGCATGTGGGTAGTTTTAAGCCACTCGGCGGCGGCTGAAAAATTCCAGCTTGGTGGCACCGGTCGGAGATTGAACTCGCGTCCTCCTGAACGCGGGGCCGTCTCGCTATCCGTTCAGCCACCGCCTCCCCAACTTTTCTTTCCTTAATGATCTAGAGCTGTTGGTTCCGCACCCTACTCTTATCCCCGACCGTCTTAGAGACACGCACAGCATTCAAGACTTTTTTTTAACCTCTAATCCCTGCTTATTCTATGAAACTATTTTCTCCGTTGGGCTTATACGATTACAACCTTATTTCCGCATACCGTCCTATTGATCCTCTACAGCCTCTGGACTCAGCAAAAAGGCGGTGGTTTTGGCATTTTTCTTCAGCTCGGTGGGATGTCCTGAGGATGTACTTTTCCGATTTCCCGTGGAATAATTACTGCTTATTGGAGAAGGAACCCTCTGTGTGAGCCCAGCATACATTCCACGTACTTTCTCTACTCCTTATGTTCCTCAGCCTTGGTTCAATCACGCTTGCTCTCGTGGTCCCAAAGATAGAGAGGCTGCTCATAAAAGGTACCAGAACCTTCGAACTCCTGCTAGTCACGATCTTATCCAATATTCCTTGATAACACTCAGCTGTCACCTTCTGCAATAAACATTCTCGGTCTGTCCTTAATTTCAAGATCTAAACTGGAAACTTCATAGTTCCTCTCTCACTAAAGCAATTTCCTCAAGGTTGGGAGTTCTGTATCGTCTCTGCCATTTATTTTCCCCCTACCATATGCTATCCGTAAACAGGGAACTTGTCCGTCCTTCTATGGAGTATGCATCTCAGGTGTGAGGGGGCTCCACTCACACAGCTCTCTTGAACAGAGTAGAGTCAAAGGCCCTTCGTCTCATATTCACAGTCTTCTACCTCTTAAACTCCGCCGCCAAGTTGCCTCTCTATCTATCTTCTATCAACATTTTCACGATAATTGCTCTTCTGAACTTGCTAACTGCATGCCTTTCCCCCTACCGCGGCCCCGCTACACACGATTTTCTACTTAAGCTCATTCATATACTTTCCAAATCCCTTTTGCGAGAGTTAATCAGCATTTTCACTCCTTCATTCCATACACTTGTAAACTTTGGAACAATCTTCCTTTCCTCTTGCCAACGACTTGAACTGTTTCAAGAAATGAGTATCGGGATACCTCTCCTCCCGATATTAACATCTCTTTTGGCCACTCATCAATACTCGCTCTTTATTGAGACAGTGATTAGCGGGCTTCCTTTTTCCATTCAGTTTACTGATCGGGCGCAATTTTATGTGGGGTTCTTGAAAGGTCTGGACTTCCGAAAATCCCGACAATTCTCAGCAATAAAAAAATATATAAAATAAACAACTGAAAATTGAGGTATCAGACTCACAGCCCCTCTAGTCATTATTATTATTTAAATATCTGACCAATCACATCTCTCATAGGGTAAGCAAAAGCCTGATAAACGTGCTCTTAAGTTTATTGAAAACAACAAAGAAACTCGCTGGAAATTAAGAATAATTAATTAACACCAAGCACACAGCAACCTAGTAGCTATACTAAAACATCCTAGGAATTAGATTACTTAGCTGCAGGTGGGGAGAAGCCAAGCCACACCCTGATCTTCCTCGTGGTCTGTTAGGCCTGGAGTCCTTCTGTCCTCTTCTCGTTCCTCACTGCAACGCGCCGTGCCCTCCTTCCTCCCACGGGCTTCCCTAGACCTGAGTATACAATCACTCTGGAATTGTGGATACTACAAGGCAGGAAAACCCCACGATGCTCAACGTGGTGTGGGAGGACGGCGAGGGACGTGTGCTCGCGGCGGAGTCTGGGCAGGAGAGATGGCTGGAAGATGGCGGCCGTCCCACAATGCTCAGGCCGGGTTCCGCGGTCAAGATGCCAGCTCTCGCCATACGGCATCTCGTTTTCTGTGCAACACTTACGCTAAAACGCCCTAACGGCTATGGATTATTTATTAATAACCTAACACATGCAATTGGTCATAGTGGGTCATGCAGCCTACACATAGCTCAGCGTTGGCAGTATTAACGAAATGATTTGAAAAGCTTCTGTTTCCCGCCTGCTAGTGTTTCTTCCCGCTCTCTCAATCAAAATGGCGGGGACTCCCGCGGTAACTTTCCACAGGCCGCTCCTTGA